>NC_057809.1:488834736-488862020 GCF_018294505.1 Triticum aestivum | reverse complement strand
GATCCGGCGAGATCCTGCCCGGGAGAGCCTCGCCGCCCTTCTTCCTCCCCCACGGCGACGAACTCCGGCCGCCGCACCTCGTTCAGGCGATCCTCGATAACCGTGCAAACCCTAGATCTGTCCGGAGAGGTCTATTTTTCTCCAAGTCATTTTTCCTATATTTTCATGCCCTGTTCGACATGCCATAACTCCGCATCCGTAGCTCCGTTTTGAGCGTGCCATATGTCAAAATGTTCGTTAGGATGTCCTCTTCATTTTGTTTTATTGCACCATGCTTGTTTGAGTCCATCTTGATGCCTAAAATGCTGTTGCAAGAGTGCTATAAAATGTTAGTTCCTGATTCTTATCAGATCTTGAGCATTTGTCATTTTTGTCATGATTATTGTGTGCCTCCTATGAACTTGAGCCCTACATGTGTTTTGGGCTATGCCATGCCATATTTACAGTGGTGTATGCCATGTATTTTTGTGATCATGTGGTGACTAGCACATGCATGCAAAGTATCTCTCGTAACATTGCTGATTTCAGGGACTTAGAATTTCACTAAGTCTTTTCCCTGTTGTTATTTTTATGCCAAGTATTCATGTTGCTACAGAGAGATCCATGCCTCTTTTGAGTATGTTCAGTAAGGATGATTTGGGCATATGGTTTTGCTCTATCCATCCATATCTTTGTTTGCATTTATGGAGTACCCTAGCATGACGTACTCTTGATCTACTTTTGCTATAAAATGTTCCTGGTAGATTGTTTACATGTTAATCAATTTTGCCAAGGTTGTTGTAGTTGATCCATGCATGCTATGAGTTTGTTCTTGCCATGGTTAGCTTCTTGAACATGTCTTCTTGCTGGGTGTATGCTTACCTTGTCATGCAATGCCTTGTGTTGGGTGCATCGAGCTCGCAAAGATGCCTACGTAACTCTGTTTATGCCATGTCCAGTTTTCTGCTAAGTCTGAATCTGTTAACGAAACTTGCTATGTTTACATGAGTGCCATCATATCTTCTGATCCTTTTTGGCTTATGGTCAGTAAGGGACTTTTGTTACATGCTTTGATTAGATTCATGTCATGCCTTGTATTGCTCTGATCTGATCCTGTAGCATGTTCATATCTTGCTCTAAACATTGCTTCCTGACGTTAATTCCTGACATGTTATTTTCACCAAGTATGTGATGCTGTTATCTTTTGCACTTTTGCCATGCTTGTTTGAACATGCTCTTGTGTGATTTAGCCGTAGCTCAGTGTTCATCTTTTGTCAAGCATCTTGAGTAGATCACTGCCATGTGCTTTGTTGCTATGTTGGAGTGCAGTAGCTTAGTTTCTTGTTGCATTCTACATGGCATCATGCTGTTAATCGCAGAATCATGCCATTCTTGTTTTGCTTGCCATTTGCAAACCGTGCACCCGATTCTGGTGATCTTTATATCGATTTCGACCGAAATCAACTCATCTTTCCAGCGGCACTCTTTGTTTGCCAAGTTGAGGCCTGGTTCAATCTTTTCCTTCCGGAGCACGCATATGCATTGCATATCACATCCCGCATATCATGCCATGTTTTGCATCATGTTGCTTGCGCATTGCACCGTGGTTGATTGTGGTTACCTTTGCTTGTGTTCTTTCTTTGGGTAGAGCCGGGAGATGAGTACGTGATCGAGGAACCCATCGAGTACGCTTACGACGATCAAGCTTACGTCAACTCGGAGAACTTTGTAGGCAAGATGACCATACCCTCGAAATCACTTCTATCTTTGCTTGCTAGTTGCTCGCTCTATTGCTATGCCGCGATACCTACCACTTGCTATATCATGCCTCCCATATTGCCATGTCAAGCCTCTAACCCACCGTGTCCTAGCAAACCATTGTTTGGCTATGTTCCCGCTTTGCTCAGCCCCTCTTATAGCGTTGCTAATTGCAGGTGAAGATCCGAGTTTGTTCCTTGTTGGAACATGTTCATTGTTGGGATATCATTATTATATCTTGTTTACTTTAATGCACCTATATACTTGGTAAAGGGTGGAAGGCTCGGCCTTATGCCTGGTGTTTTGTTCCACTCTTGCCGCCCTAGTTTTCATCATACCGGTGTTATGTTCCTTGATTTTGCGTTCCTTACGCGGTTGGGTTATAATGGGAACCCCTTGACAGTTCGCCTTGAATAAAACTCCTCCAGCAAGGCCCAACCTTGGTTTTACCATTTTCCACCTAAGCCTTTTTCCCTTGGGTTCCGCGGATTCAAGGGTCATCTTTATTTTAAACCCCCGGTCCAGTGCTCCTCTGAGTGTTGGTCCAACTTGTCAGCCGCCAGTGGCCACCAGGGGCAACTCTGGGTTGGCCTACCGGAATATTGGACAATCCGGTGTGCCCTGAGAACGAGAGATGTGCAGCTCCTATTGGGATTTGTCGGCACATCCGGGTGGCTTTGCTGGTCTTGTTTTACCATTGTTGAGATGTCTTGTAACCGGGATTCTGAGTCTGATCGGGTCTTCCTGGGAGAAGGAATATCCTTCGTTGACCGTGAGAGCTTGTGATGGGCTAATTTGGGACACCCCTGCAGGGATTTGAACTTTCGAAAGCCGTGCCCGCGGTTATGGGCAGATGGGAATTTGTTAATATCCGGTTGCAGAAAACCTGACACTTAACTTAATTAAAATGAATCAACAGCGTGTGTAGCCGTGATGGTCTCTTTTCGGCGGAGTCTGGGAAGAGAACACGGTTTCGTGTTATGCTTGAACGTAAGTAGTTCAGGATCACTTCTTGATCATGATAGCTTATCGACCATGCCTTGCTCCTCTTCTCGCTCTCATTTGCGTAAGATAGACACCATATATGCTAGTGCTTGCTGCAGCTCCACCTCACTACCTTTTCCTTCCCATAAGCTTAAATAGTCTTGATCGCGAGGGTGTGAGATTGCTGAGTTCCCGTGACTCACAAATTACTTCCAAAACCAGATGCAGGTGCCGATGATGCCAGCCCAGGGGATGCGACCAAACTCAAGTGGGAGTTTGACGAGGATTCAGGACGTTACTATGTTTCCTTTCCAGACGATCAGTAGTGGAGCCCAGTTGGGGCGATCGGGGATCTTATGCATTTGGGGTTGTCTTTATTTTGGTTCCGTAGTTGGACCTTGATTGTATTCTGGATGATGTAATGCTATATTCATGTATTGTGTGAAGTGGCGATTGTAAGCCAACTCTTTATCTCTTTCTTATTCAGTACATGGGATGTTTGTAAAGATTACCCCTCTTGCAACATGCCTACTATGCGCTTATGCCTCTAAGTCGTGCTCCGACACGTGGGTGATATAGCCGCATCGTGGGTGTTACAAGTTGGTAATCGGAGCCTTCCCCGACTTAGGAGCCCCCTGCTTGATCGAATCATTGGCATTGTTGAGTCTAGAAAAATGTTTTGAGTCTTATAGGATTATATATATCGGAGAGTAGGATTCTTTTTTACTCCTCAGTCCCTTCGTCGCTCTGGTGAGGCTTCCTGACGTAGAGTTTTGACTCTTCTCTTCTCAAATTTTCACTAATTTTTTTTTGGATCACGCGGGTATCTTAGAATCGTTCCGATGGTTTTGTGACGAGAACATTGTTCTTGGTGCCTCCTGACATTTAGGGGTTGTGGCAGTGTCCCGGGGAGTTGAGCTCCGAGGTGTTGTCGTCACAATTTTATCGTTGCAATTCTGGAATACCTGAGTTTCGCCGACATCGAAAATCTCTTTTATGTAGTTGTTGGTGAGATAACCTCGACGCCACCCAGTACTGGGGCGGGAGTTCGGGAGTATTGCCATAACTCGTATAACGGATGCTTTTCGAAGGTTGAGGTAAATGATTTCCGAAGTTTTCTTGGTTATGTGTTGAAGGATGGATACAGCTGGATGTAGGATTTGCTAGTTTTGGGTGAGATATTATGCTTCCCCTGTATCCCCAACACCTGATTGCATAACTGAAAAGTTTCGGGAGTTTCATAGGTGGGAATTAATGTAGCTCTAGTATTTCTTTCCACAGATATTTGGTTTGTGATTGGGTAATCCTTACCAATCATTTGTTCATATCTGTACCTTGTTGCTTTATTCATCTACCTTTATCTAAGTGGCTTCTCGATTTATGGAAGTGTGATCATCTATTTTAGAATTCATTCGTTCATTCTTGTTCGAATGTTAAGGCTATATGTTGCAATTTCGATCTATTTGATTCAGCTTGAATATATGTCTTTCAAGATGCTAACGGATGTCACCCTCTTCAGGACGGATCCTCCAACGCGTCAGAATCCGGAACCACCGCCACCACCTCCACCTCCAGAGGCATGGCAAGCTATGATGGCCGCCACCAACACCAACACGCAGATGCTTACGCAACTCTTGCAAGAGCGCAACCAAGGAAATCAAGGCCATGGCAACAATCAAGCTCAGTTTGCTACCCTCAACCAGTTCCTCACAAACCAGCCAAAGTCTTTCAGTAACTGTGTCGAGGCCACAGACGCTGTCGAGGCCACAGACGCTGTCGAGGCCACAGACGCTGACGATTGGCTGGTGGATATCTGCAAACATTTTGAGTGTAGCAACGTCAGTCCTGAGGACTTTGTCAAGTTTGCTTCGTTCCAACTCAAAGACCAAGCTGCTGAGTGGTATCAACAATACAAAGATTCCAGAGGAGGTCGTGTGATTACCTGGGATGATTTCCGCCGAGACTTCAAAGCTCACCACATTCCTCAGAGTGTTGTTGAGAGTAAGCGTGATGAGTTCCACAATCTGAAGCAAGGCAGTATGTCTGTTTACCAATACAACATCATGTTCCAGAGGCTCGCTCGCTTCGCCAAACAAGACGTCCCTGATGAGAAGAGCATGATTTATCAATTCAGAGGTGGCCTCAGAGAAGATCTGCAACTAGCTCTCATGCTTTTTGAGCCAAAATAGTATGATGAGTTCTACAACATGGCACTAAAGCAAGAGGCTACTCAGCTAAAGTGCGATGCTTCTAAGAAGAGAGTTAGGGGTGCAACTCCTTCTTCTTCTTCAACTCAAGTGGCAGCTAAGCAGCAAAAGTACTAGTTGCCTCCTCCTCCTCCGTTCCGTCAGCGTTATCAGCAGAAGAGCAAAGGTGGCAATGGATCTTCCCACCCACCCAACCCAGGCTTTCAGAACAAAGCTTCGTCTCATGCTCCAAGGTCAAGTGCTCCGTATCACCGTCCGCTCTCAGAGGTTACATGCAACAAGTGTCAGCAGAAGGGTCACTATGCAAACAAATGCTTCAACCAGAGGCGTTTTCCGCCTCCTCCCCCTGTGAGATCTGCCAGCAATGCAGTGGTCAAGCATAATCCCAAGTTTGAAAAGGTCAACATGATGAACGCAGCTCAGGCAGAGGACTCTTCAGAAGTGATCATGGGTAATCTTCATGTTAATGATATTCTTGCAAAAGTTCTTTTTGATACTTGTCGTGGAGTTGACACGACAGATGTCCTAGAGCAAGGACTTAGTAGTAGGGCCATCGCACTAGGAAGCTTAAAGGGGTTAATCGGGACAAAGGACACGAGAGAGTTTTTATACTAGTTTGGCCCCTTACGATGAAGGTAAAAGCCTACGTCTAGTTGGGACTGGTATTGCGGAAGTTCCGATCTCCAAGGGGCTCAACTCGCCGGCTTAGTTATTGATTTTGTTGTTTTCTTCCCCTAAGCCGCCGCCGGGTCGTCCCCTTATATACACGGGTTGACGCCTGGCGGCCTACAGAGTCCCGGCCGGCTCATAAAACGTGTCCGACTTGGTGACTTCTTTCACATGCCTTTCTCTACAAGCCTTTCTTTACATAAGTCGGTTTACAATGTTGGGCCTTAAGCCGCCTTTGGGCTTATGCCCTTTACAATTCTTAACACACTATCACCTTGAATATTACTGGGCTTCTTTCTGTAACCCGCCATTGGGGTTGACCCGGCCCCTCCTGGGCGGGTCATACCTGGTAGCTATATCCCCAACATTAGGCCCCAGGTTGACTTTGAACTTTGTTCCTTGTCAATATTCAATACTTAGATGAAATCCATCTTCTTCTGTCTGAAAAAACTCTGTAACCCTCCGTGACGTCATCTTTTGAAAACACAAAAAACTTTCATGACGTCATCTTCCAACGGACCTTTTATCTTTAATGCTTCCCGAGAATCGAGGCGTCCATATAGCTGGATAACCATTATTTGGTTCTCCCTTGATTTTTGCGCCCGTCTATTCGCATATTGTCCTTATAAATAAGCTTGCCCCAGGCTTCCTCATTCTTCTCTCTCTCTCTTCTTCTTCCTGTCGCTACCTCCCTGCTTCTCGAGTTCCGCCGCCGCCGTAGCACTCACCGTTGCCCTCAACATCGGCCGCTGCACCACCCTGAGTTCGTCCAGAGAGACGCGGCAACTCCTCGCAGTAGATCTGCATCTCGTAAGTTCCTTCTTTCTCACACATCTAGATCTGTATTAGGGTTGCGAGTTCATCAGCGTTCTTCGCTTGTTCATCACGGATCTTCTTGTAGCTCTTCTTCCGCAACTTCTTCTGATCCAAAAAAGAAATATAACTCGCGCGGTAGTTTTTTGCGTCCATTTTTTATATCAGTAGATCCCTTTTTCCTATATAGATGCTTCATTATAGCTGCCGAACTCATATGTACTGGGTTTTTAGGTCTAGAATATTTTATTTTTGGGACAGCCATTTGATCCAAAATAATAATGATAGCTTGGTGAAACTTGTTTACACCAAGACTTAGCTGGATTCACTTTCTGAAAGAATATGTAGTCATGGTGGCTTACCGCTCCGGTTTTCTTTTCCTTATATGTCATTAGCCCTTAGTTAAGCCGCCGTTACTTGTTTTACATCTTCATCCTCCAACTGTTAATCTTGCCGTAAACTGAACCGGCATGTTGTTTTTTTCCTTTTCAGCTCCTTGCACATCATGCCGTCAAGGACACCGACCATCTGTAACTGGGTCCCCTCAACCATAACTGAGGATCATTTAAAAGAGTTCTTCCTCATTGGGTTTCTGCCCTCAAAAAGCATCATGTCTTATCGTGCTCCTGACCCGGAAGAAGAACGACCCAATCCAAAAGACGGCGAAGTGATCGTCTTTACTGACCACATGAACCGTGGCTTCTCACCGCCCGGTTCAAAGTTTTTCAGAGAAGTCCTTCACTTTTTCAAACTCCATCCTCAAGACATTGGGCCCAATTCCATATCCAATATTTGTAACTTCCAAGTGCTCTGTGAGGTATATCTTCAGCAAGAGCTGACTGTGGAACTCTTTAGAGAATACTTCTATCTGAACCAGCAGAACGAGTGCACCAATGGACTTAGCTTAGAGCTTGGAGGAATCACAATTCAGCGCCGGCAGGGTGCTGTCTTCCCTCTCATAGTTTTACCAAGCCACCCAAAAGACTGGAACCAAACTTGGTTTTACTGTCAGGACATCTCACCAGCCAACGAGAAGCCACTGCCGGGTTACCGCCCCGATCGTCTTGACTCCAAGTTCGCACTTCCAGATAAACTTACTGTTGCTGAACGCAAGAGGCTACTTCCATCCATCAGAAGAATCAACGCTTTGTTGGGGAACGGTTTAACCGTAGTTGATCTGACCTGCTGCTGGATCTCATGGCAGGTTATTCCATTAAGCCGCCGGTCAAAATTGATGTATGAATATGGTGGAGGCCCGGACGGCTCTCTTCGTCATACCCCGGTTCAACTAACCACAGAAGACATTGTCTCAATGTCAAACCTTTTGGTGAATGGGAAGTATGAAGACTACAGTATTGTTGGGTTAAATCCCTTCTGTAAACTTAACCCGGTACCAGAAGTAAGGATATTCTGATCTTTTTTTCCTTTGTATTTTACCCAGCCGTATTGTTTAGCACTGATCCTTCCTCTTGTCCTTGTAGGCCAATTCTGACTTTTGGAAAGTGAAATATGACCATGAAGCTGCCAAGAAGGCGAAAATCGCTGCCATGAATGCCAAGAAAATGACCCGGAGATCGAAGAAGAAAAAGAAAACCACTGCTGAAGATTTGATGAAACTTGATGACACATCTAACTCGGAGGTAGCCCTTGATTCCCTTGGCCAATTTTTTGACAATCTTATTGACACTGATCCTTACCAGGATGACACTGGGGCCAGTCAAGCCGGGGAAGCTGAGGTAACTATTATTTCCTCCGACTCAGGGCCCTTACCAAGACACAAAGTTCGACGAGTGATCCGTAAAGTAAGGTTTTCTAACCCTTTAGCTCACTTGGATCCCAACTTTCATTTGAAAAAACAGCAACATGAAAGCCGCCGTGAAGTTGGGTTTGAAGATGAACCAGCGATCGTCCTTCAACAAACTCCTCAGAAACGTCCAAATGAGGTTTACTTATCTCTGTCTTTAACTCTTCTTAATGGATCCTTATCCTTGTATTTCTGTGAACTCTTTTTTATTCTTTCAGGAGGTGTCTCGTTCCTCTGGCGACTCTTCGTAAACCCAATTCCTGGCTTTCAAGACTGCTCCCGGGTAATTAGTAATCCTCCTTTCTTTTGGGTTGTTCAGATTTATCTTTATACTGATATTCCTGCAACATTTTTTTCTTAGCGGCCAAGCTAAATCAAAAAAGGCGAAGGCAGCAAAATCGGCGGAAGACCCGCCAGTGCTGGCATCTGACCTGGCTAGGCCGCCTTCTCCATTAACTGACGCTCCAGAAGACCCACCTATTGTCAATGAAGCAAATCCTCCGGAGCCGTCTTTTGACGAAGCCACTATGAATCCTTCTACAGCTGGACCGTCAAGCTCAACCGACCCGCCGTCTCCACCGGCTCAAGATGTTCAAATTACTGGGAGCCTCTTTGTTGAGCCAGGGAACCCAACGGTGCTGGCTCGGTGCACAGCAAAGCAAGAGGCATTGGAAAGGCAGAAGGTTCGCTTTGACGTTGCCAACTATGACCGTCTCAATGCCAGTGACATTTTATCCGGCTATCTCAGTCATGTACACTCCAGTCGCGAGTCTGAGATCGAGATGGTCAAGCAGCTTCAGTTGAAGTATGAGGTATGTTGTTTCCGGTTTACTAGTATTCCTTCAGCCCCCAAGTCTTCAGATTATGAAAGAAACAGAATAACCTGTAGACTGTAAAATATAGGCCGAAGCTTTTACCTATGAATTAATGATAAAAACAAAGCTTCACTTGTAGTCCCCAAGTACCAGTTCACTTTAATCATAAGTGAATCGGTACTTAAAAATTGCTGTTAAGACCATCTTCAAAGTACTTAATGCTCTAGTTTAACCTTGATAAACTTGCTGAACTGCATACATTAGCACCCAAGTGCCAAGTGCTGTTACTTTGTAAGGTACTTGGGACTTGGAATATTTTTGTAGAGTCGTAGAAATCTGATTTGGCATACATTAGCCCCCAAGTGTCAAGTACTTTACAAGTGGTTTGTTTGTAAAGTGTTTGAGACTTGAATCTTGAATTTGAATTTGAAACCAAGTCTTGACTCATTTGAATGTTTTACAGAATGCCTTGTCTGAGTTGAACTCTCAATTGACTTACGCAAAGACCCGGCTAGCAAGTCAGGAGACAGAAATCAAATCTTCTAACTCCAAACTGCAAATAAGCCTCTCTGCAACAGAAAATTTCAAGACCAACTTTGCTGCCAAGGAGAAAACTTGGGAAAAAGAAAAATTACTTCTGACCCAACGAGTTGAGACAGCCGAAACAACCCTGAAAGAGATTTCAACAGAGCTGAATGGGTTAAAGGGGCGGGTGTCTCAGATGGTAGCTGCTATCTTTGGTAAGTGGTCTGACTTGATCTTTTGTATATTTTTTGTCAAACCGGAGTATAAGCCGTTAACTGATTGCATGTAAAAATTTATGCAGGTCCTCCAAAAAAGAATCTGAGCCAAGACCCGTTGATCAAACTGAAGGCGGTATATACTTTCATTGAACAATTGTATATCGACGCATAACGGGCTCTGGACACCATCCCTCCTGCTAACCAAGGACCCAACCGGCTCAGCGACGTCCTGAAAAAGCTATCCATCCTTCCTGCCAGGTTCCAAGAGGTAAAACGCGCCTGTGCACGAGCCAGAGCCTTGACTCCCCTAAGCCGCTCCAAGGCTTGGGTGCCAAATCTAGACCCTGTAGACGTAGCCAGAGGCTATCCCACCGTGAAAGAGGACGGGTGTCCCTTTACTCAGGATGACTTCATGGCTTGTGTACACGGAGTCCGGCCTCAGGCGACTAGCCTTGGAGATGACACCAATGTTGATAAGTACCAACCAGGTTTTGATAGTGAGAATAAGAAGATGGCCACTCCCTCATACAAAGTAACAGACTTGATCCCACTAGTGAAAGAAGGTACATTTGCTCCGGAGGTTGACCCGGTCGGCCTGATCGACGACGGAGCTGAATTTGTCGCCGTGAATGGTTTTGACTGGTCAAAATCCAACTTCCAGCAAACAGAAGGTGGTGAACCGGTGAGGGAGGGACAATGATCATCTTCATGGGCTTATAAAGCCTTGTAATAACTTAGTTGTTAAAACACCGTATGTTTGCCTATGCCATCGCGCATAAAATACTTCTATGTGAGTCTGTGTTTCCAGATGTCAATGCATGCATCATTTAATGTTTGTCTCTGCAATGCTTGAACTCTATTCCTGTAAAGAAAAAACTGGCTTGGCGGTTTAAAATCAAACGGGTTCAGACACCTAATTTATATCCAATATATTTACCTCGATAAGAACCAGAGACAAGGATAAAGGATAAGGGCTTAAAAACTAACTCTTTAGTTAACGCAGCAGGTAAGTACGCATAAGTAATAACCATACCTTGTCCCTTTTGATCTTTAGATCGCAGGCTTAAACAACCCGGGTGATGAATTTGATAACTCAACCTTTACGCTTTTTTTAATACTCAATGATTACTATATCTTGGTTGGCTGTACCTTTTGATCCGTAAGCCGCCGGTGTGAATGACCCGGGCGGTTATGCTGTCAAATAGTCAAGCCGGTGAAGAGAACCAGGCTAATTGTTTGTAACATTGAAACAAAAAAGCAAACAATAGATCAAAATAATTTAATCCTGTACTAAAAAAGGTGGGGTTTCTGATTCGAATACGATCAGTAAACGGGACCAAAGGGGTTAAGCTAAGGTTCAAATACGACCATATAGCCCCCAGTGGCTTTGGTGTTGCGCCGATCAAGAGGGTACCGACAGCTATATTCTCTTTGGTTCGAATATGACCGATGTTTGAACGGGAAGCCCCCAAATGACCTTGAGAGGTTTTTAACGACCCTGATTCGAATACGATCCAAGTCGGACTCAAGAGGGGTTAAGCTATGATTCGGATACGATCAAGAATCCCCAAAGTGAGTTTGGCCTTGAGCCGATGAAGAGGGTTACGACAGCTATGTTCTCTTTGGTTCGAATACGACCCATGTTTGAACAGAAAGCCCCCAAGTGACCATGAGATTACAACTTAGATTCGGATACGATCATGAGCCGGACAAAAAGGGTAAACTTGATTCAAATATGATCAGCTCCTTAATAGTCTTTTGAAAATGAGAAAAGAGACTGATGGTCCTACTTTATTGCTATCATGATATATACAATGTGAACGTATGTACATGATGAGAGCCGGTGGCTCAGGTGTAGTATGGCCGTAGTTGAGCAATGTTCCATAGCCATCTCATAACTCTCAATCCAAGCCCCCGGCTGTATGTCAGCCGTGTAATTAGGCACCTTACGAGGCCCCTTGAAATCCTTTGGCAACTGCTCATTGCGTATGGCCGACACCAAGCAAGGCATGCCGCCGGTTCTTGTGGCCACTCCTGCCTCAACCGAGGTTGCTGGATAAGCCGGAAAGGTTTGATGAGCCGCCCGCTCTGCCGCCATTTGAGTCGCTCGTTCCGCCTCTTGACGAATCCTCTCTTGATCCGCCAAGTTAAGGGCTCCTGCCCGCACCGGCTCATGCCTATATGGCCGGTTGTGGCATTGAGCATTACTTGACATCTCTGTAGACTCCATGTGCCTACTGTAACTCGGGCTCCGGCTTGCGCGAGGAGTTGAATGGATCCTATTTTGACTGTAGGAGTATGCATCCTGCTGGGCCAGAGCTGTCTGAAGTAGTTCTCTTACCCTCCGTGCTTCAATTGCTGCTGGCGAGTCGCCTTCCGTTGGGAGAGCCGCCAAACGAGCCAACGCTGCGATGATGTTTTCCAGAGGGTTGGAGAAGTGACCCGGAGGAGTTGACCCATAACGAGGAGGAGCTGTATTTATACGAGGTGGCTCCATGGCGCGCGGCTGAACTGGTGCACCGGGTGTCGTGACCCGGTTTGCCTCCGGCGGGTTACTCCCCCCCAGCCTCGGGTGTATGGAACAGGTTCCTCGGATCCAGCGTTAAAGGTAGATGCGACTGAGTTTTCTGATGCCTCCTCTGAAGGAAATATGCCCTAGAGGCAATAATAAAGTTATTATTTATTTCCTTATATCATGATAAATGTTTATTATTCATGCTAGAATTGTATTAACCGGAAACATAATACATGTGTGAATACATAGACAAACAGAGTGTCACTAGTATGCCTCTACTTGACTAGCTCGTTGATCGAAGATGGTTATGTTTCCTAACCATAGACATGAGTTGTCATTTGATTAACGGGATCACATCATTAGGAGAATGATGTGATTGACTTGACCCATTCCGTTAGCTTAGCACTTGATCGTTTAGTTTGTTGCTATTGCTTTCTTCATAACTTATACATGTTCCTATGACTATGAGATTATGCAGCTCCCATTTACCGGAGGAACACTTTGTGTGCTACCAAACGTCACAGCGTAACTGGGTGATTATAAAGGTGCTCTACATGTGTCTCCAAAGGTACTTGTTGGGTTGGCGTATTTCGAGATTAGGATTTGTCACTCCGATTGTTGGAGAGGTATCTCTAGGCCCTCTCGGTAATGCACATCACTTAAGCCTTGCAAGCATTGCAACTAAATGAGTTAGTTGCGGAATGATGTATTACGGAACGAGTAAAGAGACTTGCCGGTAACGAGATTGAACTAGGTATTGAGATACCGATGATCGAAACTCGGGCAAGTAACATACCGATGACAAAGGGAACAACGTATGTTGTTATGCGGTTTGACCGATAAAATCTTCATAGAATATGTAGGAGCCAATATGAGCATCCAGGTTCCGCTATTGGTTATTGACCAGAGACGTGTCTTGGTCATGTCTACATAGTTCTCGAACCCGTAGGGTCCGCACGCTTAAAGTTCGATGACAGTTATATTATGAGTTTATGTGTTTTCATGTACCGAAGGAGTTTGGAGTCCCAGATGGGATAGGGGACATGAAGAGGAGTCTCGAAATGGTCGAGACGTAAAGATCAATATATTGGACGACTATATTCAGACATCGGAAAGGTTCCGAGTGATTCAGGTATTTTCGGGAGTACGGGGGAGTTACGGGAATTTGTATTGGGCCTTAATGGGCCATACGGGAAAGGAGAGAAAGGCCTCAAAGGGTGTCCGCACCCCTCCCCATGGGCTGGTCCGAATTGGACTAGGGAGGGGGGGCGCACCCTTCCTTCCTTCTCCTTTTCCCTTCCCTTTCCTTCTCTCCTACTCCTACTACTTGGAATGGCTCCTAGTTCTACTAGGAAAGGGGGAATCCTACTCCCGGGGGGAGTAAGACTCCCCTAGGGCGCGCCATAAAGAGGGCCGGCCCCTCCCCTCCTCCACTCCTTTATATACGTGGCCAGGGGGCACCCTATAGACACAACAATTGATTTCTTGATCTCTTAGCCGTGTGCGGTGCCCCCCTCCACCATAATCCACCTCGATCATATCGTAGCGGTGCTTAGGCGAAGCCCTGCGTTGGTAGAACATCATCATCGTCACCATGCCATCGTGCTGACGAAACTCTCGAGCGTCCATCATCACCATGGCGGCGAGCACTGCCGATGCGGCCAAGTATTTCCAGGGTCAGACAGACCGTGAAGTAGACCGACTATTTTGGAGACAATTCCATTCTCCCGAGCGTCCACTTTCATTGAGTGACCAATTAGCCGAATGGGCCGAACTAAATAGGTTGTCCGGACTCTCCATGAGGTCTGTTGTGGATTAGCTATGGTCGGAAAGGTCAAAACCGAACAGCTATTTCGGCTTGGTGCAGCAGTTCCTTGACGTGGTGCCACGCATTGATGCGATGAAGAGGTCTGCGTGCATAGAGGGCGCACGGATGGCCTTTGCCCGTGTTAAAGCATATTGGGCGGAGATGGATGCTACCACCGTTGCAGCGCGGGATTCGGCCATAGGTCGAAGGGCTGCTGAGCACTACTTTGAAGAAGTTCTTGAGGGTGCTCGTTTGATAGAGACCCAGTGCTAAGAAAATAACATGCTTGAGTGATATGTAATCTCATTGTAAGCGAAATGCTTTTATAAATTTTTATAAGGCTATTTTTATACTTTTGCCTGAAAGTAATATGATGCCTCCTGGGCGGCTGTTTATGTATACATGTGTATAACCTGAAAGATTGCAGCCGTCGGCTTCAACCCTCACGCATATAATGCGGAGGTGCTCACACAAACACGCGTTCACACTTAACCCAACGTCTTGGTCCTATTAAGGAGGTGATAGCGGAGCGAGCGAGGCAACCGGACTATAATGCTTTAGCACTTTCACTTAGACATAGGAGTTTGACAGTGGGGCTACTAGATAGCCCCTGGTGGCTCCGCACTCTCCCGATCCCGGGGTGCGTACATGCCTGGCCGGAAAACGGCCCTTCGTTAAGGCGGAGGAATTCTAACATTCCGACAGGTCATCGAGTGGTTGACCAATCTCACGCTATATCATGACAGTCAGTTTTCGGCTTTCCCTACTGAGGTGCTCGTCTGGATGAACCAGGGCACAATTGCAGTAATTCTCCTGGTGCTACCTTAGCCGGTAAAGCGGAACGTAAGGCACCAAAACACAGGAGCCGGGCAAACCCAACATTTGACCAAAGACAATGATTCAGAGCTGATGCATATAAGGCCGAACTCGCGACGCCGAACACTCCCTAAGGTATTCGGTCTTAGTGGTATAAACCGGGCCTAAATAATGGCCTTTGTAAGAAGCCCCTTCTGTCCAGGTACGTGCATTGTTCTGGCATGGCCACATAACAAGACGTCAGCATCCTTTGGTGGATATGTATCAACAAGAGATAGTAAAAAAGGTTTACGCAGGGTCTTAATCTAAAAAGAATCCTTGGAACAGGTCCCCGCTGCACGTCTGCGCCTGTGTCTCCGTTGTGCCGTATCCTGGACGGGTGTAGCACGATGATCGTCTGTAAAAGAGAGGAATTTAGGTGAAAAAGTTGTCGTGCAGAAAGATAGTTTTTTAAAGAAACCATGCATAATTCAAGATGAGAAGAAATTGCCACTTGTCTGCGCGCGTTGAGCCCCTTGTATTGAAAAATAGGGGTGTGACCGTTTATTCGGTATAAGTAGCGGCGCCGGACTCGATTAGTTGTGTCTGAGGTCCGGGCGCCTTTAGTGTGCGGCTGCCAAGGCAGCCTCACTTTCTTCGGCGCGCAGAGATCGCTTGATATTTCCGTGCACTGTAATGATGCCATGTGGACCGGGCATCTTGAGTGTGAGGGAGGCGTAGTGTGGTATTGCATTAAAGCGAGCGAAAGCTTCGCGTCTGAGTAGTGCTTGATAGCCACTTTGAAACGAAGTGATGTGGAAAGTTAAATGCTCGCGACGAAAGTTATCGGGGGAGCCGAATATAACTTGTAGTAGGAGGGAGCCCGTGCAACGAGCCCTTGGGCCTGGCGTTACTCCTTTAAGGGTAGTATTGCTATGGCGAATTTGTGTTGGGTCTAACCCCATCCCACGGATTGTATCCTGATATATTAGGTTTAGGCTACTATCGCCATCCATCAAGACTCGTGTGAAGTGATATCCCCCAATTACTGGGTCTAATACCAGGGCAGCCCATCCTGCGTGCCGGATACTTGATGAGTAATCGCGATGGTTGAAAGTGATCGGTTGAGACGACCAGTGGCAGGACTTCGCGGTAACAAGCACTTGGGTATATTTTTCTGGGAGTGACGCGTTGTTTTTTCCCTTGATCGCGTGTAACACGTTTACTGTTTTGACTTCTGGTGGAAATTTCTTTTGTTCCCCCGTGTCTTGCTTGGGAGGCTCGTCCTCGTCTTCACTTGGCGTATCCTCCCCCTTGTGTACGGCGTTGAGCTTGCCGGACTGCTTGAAGACCCAACATTCTCTATGGGTATGATTAGCAGGTTTACCAGGGGTACTATGGATCTGACATATTTGGTCCAGAATTTTGTTGAGGCTGGACAGTTCATCCCTGGTGCCTTTAGGGGGCGGCTTTTGACCTGGCCGAGAGCTTTTGAATCCGGCATTTACTGTCATGCCCTTCGTGCGGTCTTCTTTATTCCAGCGTTTGTTATTGCTGTTGTGCCGTGATTTCCCGTTTCCATCTCTAACTTTGGATGTACTGGGGTCGCTGGTGCTGCATCTGGCGAGCCAGCTGTCCTCACCCGCGCAAAAGCGGGTCATGAGGTTTGTTAATGCGGCCATTGTTCTCGGCTTATTTTGGCCGAGGTGTCTGGCGAGCCATTCGTCACGGACGCTATGCTTGAAAGCTGCCAAGGCTTCGGCGTCCGGACAGTCGACAATCTGGTTCTTTTTAGTAAGAAACCTGTTCCAAAGCTTTCGGGCTGACCCTCCGGGCTGTTGAGTTATGTGACTCAAATCGTCCGCATCCGGAGGTCGGACATAAGTCCCTTGAAAATTTGCCCGAAAGGCGTCTTCGAGCTCTTCCCAACTCCCAATGGAGCTTTCGGGGAGGCCTTTGAGCCAGTGGCGAGCTAGCCCTTTGAGCTTGAGGGGTAAGTACTTGATGGCGTGGAGATCATCTCCTCGAGCCATATGGATATGAAGGATGTAGTCCTCAATCCAGACCCCAGGGTCTGTTGTTCCGTCGTATGCCTCTATGTTTACGGGCTTGAATCCCTCTGGGAATTCGTGGTCCAGCACCTCATCGGTGAAACATAGGTGGTGTGCGGCACCCCTGTAGCTGGGTGTACCGCGTTGTTCGGATGTTTGTTGCGTTGCGTTGTATGCTGGGGCGCGCTTGCGTGGTCCATAGATGGATCTTGTTGCGCCGTTCTTTGGGTGCGAGCCCTCGCATGGGTCGCGTATTGTATTGTGAGCGGCGTTGTATTCCGCTCTGTGTTGGTAGAGGGGTCGTGTATCCGACCAGGTGGCTGCTTTGATATTTGGTTGTGGGGGTTCTGAGGCCTCCTCATCGAATTCGGGTAGCAGCTTTCGCTTTGGGTAGCTCTTGGAAGGGCGATTGTCGCCGTACCTTGCTGCAGTGTTGAGTATTTTACTCCATCTGATTTGGAGTGTGCCTTGTGCGGTCTTGAGCCTTTGCTTCTGCTTTTTCAGACTCTTCGCGGTGGCAACAAGCCTTTTACGGGCAGTCTGCTGCTCCGGGTGTCTGTCCGGTGTTATGTCGTCCGGACCATTATCCTCGATAGGATTTGTTTGTTCGGTTTGATTATCCGGATTGTCGTTGTCCGGCAGCGGTTCGCCCTGCTCCAGCGCTGGGTCTGTGTGATCGCTATTTCTGTCGGGGCGGGATTTGGGGCGGCACTTGCGTCGCCGCTTTGACTGCTTTTCGAGGGAACAAGCCTTCGGTGCGTCCTTCCGCTCCCCGTCGTCATCTTTTGGTGCATCCACCATGTACATGTCATATGACGAGGTGGCATTCCAGGGCCCAATAGGCGCTGGTTCTTCATCGTCTCCTTCATCGACGTCCATACCGTCGATGTCTTCGGAGTCGAAGTCGAGCATGTCGGCTAAATCGTCGACAGTGGCTACAAAGTGGGTGGTGGGTGGGCTTTTAATTTCTTCATCGTCCGTACCCCAAACTTGCTGACCGTAGTCCGGCCAGGGCTCTCCTGATAAAGAGAGAGACTCCAGTGTCTTCAGAATATTGCCGAAAGGCGAGTGCTGAAAGATGTCCACGGCAGTAAACTCCATGATCGGCGCCCAATCGGATTCGATCGGCAGGGGCGTGGAGGGTTCGTAGTCCGGAGAGGAGTCCGGCTCCTTGGAGTCACGAATCTCGTGGAGTGCAGGGCTGGTGTTCGGCTCAATCGCCATTGGGATCGCAGCCCCCGAGGCGGCGTCCAACCGCCCATCCTCGATCGGCGCAGTTAGCTCCGAATTAGGGGTCGAAGCCGATGCGGGTGCGGCCTCCAGGGAACTGTTCGGCGGCAAAGCTAGATCATGCTCGTCGTGACAGTGCGGCGCGCTCGGCAGTGGCTCGAATCCGTTGAAGATCAAGTCCCCGCGGATGTCAGCCGTGTGGTTTAAACTTCCAAATCTGACCTGACAGCCAGGGGCGTAGCGTTCGATCTGCTCCAGATGGCCAAGTGAATTGGCCCGCAGTGCGAAGCCGCCGAAGACGAAGATCTGTTCGGGAAGGAAGGTCTCACCCTGGACTGCATCGCCATTGACGATCATGGGAGCCATCAAGCTTGACGGCGACGTCACAGAGGAACTCTCAATGAAAGCACCAATGTCGGTGTCAAAACCGGCGGATCTCGGGTAGGGGGTCCCGAACTATGCGTCTAGGCCGGATGGTAATAGGAGGCAAGGGACACGAAGTTTTACCCAGGTTCGGGCCCTCTCGATGGAGGTAAAACCCTACGTCCTGCTTGATTAATATTGATGATACGGGTAGTACAAGAGTAGATCTACCACGAGATCGGAGAGGCTAAACCCTAGAAGCTAGCCTATGGCATGATTGTTGTTGTCTATGTTGTCCTACGGACTAAAACCCTCCGGTTTATATAGACACCGGAGAGGGTTAGGGTTACACAAAGTCGGTTACAATGGTAGGAGATCTGAATATCCGTATCACCAAGCTTGCCTTCCACGCCAAGGAAAGTCCCTTCCGGACACGGGACAAAGTCTTCAATCTTGTATCTTCATAGTCCAGGAGTCCGACTGAAGGTATAGTCCGGCTATCCGAACACCCCCTAATCCAGGACTCCCTCAATATGTTTCTTGATTATGGAGGTGACAAAAGGTTCGTCGTAAAGGGTTACGTCGATGCAAGTTTTGACACTGATCCAGATGACTCAAAGTCTCAATCTGGATACATATTGAAAGTGGGAGAAATTAAGCTAGAGTAGCTCCGTGCAGAGCATTGTTGACATAGAAATTTGCAAAATACATACGGATCTGAATGTGGCAGACCCGTTGACTAAACTTCCCTCACGAGCAAAACATGATCACACCTTAGTACTCTTTGGGTATTAATCACATAGCGATGTGAACTAGATTATTGACTCTAGTAAACCCTTTGGGTGTTGGTCACATGACGATGTGAACTATGGGTGTTAATCACATGGTAATGTGAACTATTGATGTTAAATCACATGGCGATGTGAACTAGATTATTGACTCTAGTGCAAGTGGTAGACTGAAGGAAATATGCCCTAGAGGCAATAATAAAGTTATTATTTATTTCCTTATATCATGATAAATGTTTATTATTCATGCTAGAATTGTATTAACCAGAAACATAATACTTGTGTGAATACATAGACAAACTAAAATGTGACTAGTATGCCTCTACTTGACTAGCTCGTTGATCGAAGATGGTTATGTTTCCTAACCATAGACATGAGTTGTCATTTGATTAATGGGATCGCATCATTAAGAGAATGATGTGATTGACTTGACCCATTCCGTTAGCTTAGCACTTGATCGTTTAGTTTGTTGCTATTGCTTTCTTCATAACTTATACATGTTCCTATGACTATGAGATTATGCAACTCCCGTTTACCGGAGGAACACTTTGTGTGCTACCAAACGTCACAACGTAACTGGGTGATTATAAAGGTGCTCTACAGGTGTCTCCAAAGGTACTTGTTGGGTTGGCGTATTTCGAGATTAGGATTTGTCACTCCGATTGTCGGAGAGGTATCTCTGGGCCCTCTCGGTAATGCACTTCACTTAAGCCTTGCAAGCATTGCAACTAAATGAGTTAGTTGCGGAATGATGTATTACAGAACGAGTAAAGAGACTTGCCGGTAACGAGATTGAACTAGGTATTGAGATACCGACGATCGAATCTCGGGCAAGTAACATACCGATGACAAAGGGAACAACGTATGTTGTTATGCGGTTTGACCGATAAAAATCTTTGTAGAAATGTAGGAGCCAATATGAGCATCCAGGTTCCGCTATTGGTTATTGACCGGAGACGTGTCTCGGTCATGTCTACATAGTTCTCGAACCCGTAGGGTCCGCACGCTTAAAGTTCGATGACGGTTATATTATGAGTTTATGTGTTTTGATGTACCAAAGGAGTTCGGAGTCCCAGATGAGATCGGGGACATGACGAGGAGTCTCGAAATGGTCGACACGTAAAGATCGATATATTGGACGACTATATTCGGACATCGGAAAGGTTCCGAGTGATTCGGGTATTTTCGGGAGTACCGGGGAGTTACGGGAATTCGTATTGGGCCTTAATGGGCCATACGGGAAAGGAGAGAAAGGCCTCAAAGGGTGGCCGCACCCCTCCCCATGGGCTGGTCCGAATTGGACTAGGGAGGGGGGTGCACCCTTCCTTCCTTCTCCTTTTCCCTTCCCTTTCCTTCTCTCCTACTCCTACTACTTGGAAGGGCTCCTAGTTCTACTAGGAAAGGGGGAATCCTACTCCCGGTGGGAGTAGGACTGCCCTAGGGCGCGCCATAGAGAGAGCCGGCCCCTCCCCTCCTCCAGTCATTTATATACGTGGACAGGGGGCACCCCATAGACACAACAATTGATCTCTTGATCTCTTAGCTGTGTGCGATGCCCCCTCGACCATAATCCACCTCGATCATATCGTAGCGGTGCTTAGACGAAGCCCTGCGTTGGTAGAACATCATCATCATCATCACGCCGTCGTGCTGACAAAACTCTCCCTCAACACTCGGCTGGATCGGAGTTCGAGGGACGTCATCGAGTTGAACGTGTGCAGAACTCGGAGGTGCCGTGCGTTCGGTACTTGATCGGTCGGATCGTGAAGACGTACGACTACATCAACCGTGTTGTGCTAACGCTTCCATTTCGGTCTACGAGGGTACGTGGACAACACTCTCCCCTCTCGTTGCTATGCATCATCATGATCTTGCGTGTGCGTAGGAAATTTTTGAAATTACTACGTTTCCCAACATCAACCTCGTTTGATGCGTTAAGATCCACCGAGAGCCGGAAAGTTTCTGCTTGAAGTTGCTGAGCATGAGCATCCAGAGCTGCTCGTTCTGCTGCCATCCGGGTTTCCTCTGCGGCTAGGTTTTCCTTAGCTCGCACCATCTCCTCCCGCACGCGCGCCACTTCTGCGTCGTGCTAGGATTTATCCGCCGGCTCCACCATGGCGGTTAACAGAGTCGTCAGCCTATCCATGAGGTCCATTAGAATTTGAGCCAGGGGCGCGCAGGGTCTCCTGACCTGGCTGCTGCCGACCCGGTAGCTGTTGCTGCCGCTGCAGTAAAGTTCTGCCCGGGCTGCATCCCCGCCATGAAGACTCCGGCCCAATTCGACTGCTCAAGGGGGTCCGGAATACTGCTGCCATCGGAACAGCCCCTAAGCATGTCGTCTTGCAGCTGGTACAATGAGTCCGTCTCACATGTTGATGATGCATTATCAGAGCAGATGGCCGTCTCCCCGCCTTCCATCGATCCTTCGGAGTATTCACCGCCGTGGATGCAGCCTACGAACGCATGCTTCACGATAAATTGAACACGGGTGGTCCTGGCATGCTGAGCCGTTTCGATGAGGTTGGTGTGGATGTCCGGCTCAGGGCCTGACTTGCCGACCCGGCCGATGAAGACGTGAATTCCGTCGAAGGGGATCCGTTACCCATACTCGATTGAGCCGGCCTCGGGGCCCCAGCCTTTGTCGTTGATGTAGAGCTTGCCGCGACGACTCTTGGTCATCCGGCCCATAGCGTATCCCTTGAGCCCTTCGAAGTTGCCCTTGAAGAACTCAAATCCACCGTGCGCTGGCCCCACGGTGGGCACCAACTGTCGTGGAGTTGACACGGCAGATGTCCTAGAGCAAGGACTTAGTCATAGGGCCATCGCACTAGGAAGCTTAAAGGGGTTAATCGGGACAAAGGACACGAGAGAGTTTTTATACTAGTTTGGCCCTTACGATGAAGGTAAAAGCCTACGTCTAGTTGGGATTGGTATTGCTGAAGTTTCAATCTCCAAGGGGCTCAACTCGTCGGCTTGGTTATCGATTTCGTTGTTTTCTTCCCCTAAGCCGCCACCGGGTTGTCCCCTTATATACATGGGTTGACGCCTGGTGGCCTACAGAGTCCCGGCCGGCTCATAAAACGTGTCTGGCTCGGTGACTTCTTTCACATGACTTTCTCTACAAGCCTGTCTCTACATAAGTCGGTTTACAATGTTGGGCCTTAAGCCGCCTTTGGGCTTATGCCCTTTACAATTCTTAACACACTATCAGCTTGAATATTACTGGGCTTCTTTCTGTAATCCGCCATTGGGGTTGACCCGGCCCCTCCTGGGCGGGTCATACCTGGTAGCTATATCCCCAACAATACTGGTGCATCGCATTGTTTCATCTCAAGACCATTTGCATCTAAGCATGAGTGGGTTTTCCAAGATTTGCCTAGTCCGTTAGCAGTTGTCTCACCGGGTAAATGCTTGCATGCAAGCTACATGGTTCTGGATGTTTCTATCAAGATGGGTGACTATAAGTTTCTATCTTCTCCAATGGTCCTTGGTGATTCGGATATTGATCTTATTCTCGGAATGGACTGGCTTTCTAAGAACAAGGCTCAACTGGATTGTGCTGCCAGACAGATTCAATTGACACACTCGTCTGAGGATGTGATCGTCTTTGCCGCTCGTGATGATACCATTCGACTGTTTTCTCTCAATGAGAAGGGCGAGTTGAATGCCATCTCTCAGATTCCAGTCGTTTGTGAATATCAAGATGTCTTTCCAGAAGAGCTTCCAGGAATGCCTCCTCACCGGCCAGTTGAATTCGTTATTGATCTTGAGCCTGGCACGGAACATGTTTGCAAACGTCCTTACAAGCTTGGACCAGAAGAGTTGAAGGAGCTGAAGAAACAACTCGATATACAAGAGCATATGGGTCTGATTCGACCGAGTTCTTCTCCATGGGGTTGTGGTGTTCTTTTTGAAGGATGGCACGAACCGACTTTGTGTCGACTAACGTCCATTGAACAAGAAGACCATAAAGAACAAGTACCCACTTCCCAACATCAATGAGCTATTCGAACAACTCAAAGGTGCTCAAGTATTCTCCAAGCTTGACCTTCGTATGGGCTATCATCAGATTCGCATTCGTGAGCAAGATATCCCCAAGACAGCATTCAGAACAAGCTATGGTTACTATGAATACACTGTCATGTCTTTCGGCCTTGTCAATGCTCCTCCAACGTTCTCTCGCATGATGAACTTCATCTTCAACCCTTACACAAATGACTTCGTCTTGGTGTATCTCGGTGATATTTTGGTCTTTTCCAAGAACAAAGAGGATCATGCCAAGCACTTGAGATTGGTGCTCGACAAACTCAGAGAACATCAGTTCTATGCGAAGTTTTCAAAGTGCAAGTTTTGGCTCGATGAGGTTCTCTACCTTGGGCATATCATCTCCGCCAAGGGCGTATCTGTTAATCCTGAGAAGGTGTCTACAATTGTGAATTGGGAACCGCCTCAGAATGTGAAGCAGCTCCGCAACTTTCTTGGGCTCGCAAGCTATTGCCGAAGATTCGTTAAGAATTTCTCTAAGATCCCGAAGCCTCTTTCCAACCTTCTCCATAAGCATGTGAAGTATGTCTGGACGCCTGAATGTGACATCGCTTTCGACACCATGAAAAGAGAAGTTAGTCACAGCTCCAATTCTGACTCCTCCTGATGAATCCAAACCATTCGAGGTTTTCTGTGATGCTTCCCTTCAAGGTCTCGGTGTTGTGTTAATGCAAGAGAAGAAATTTGTGGCCTATACCTCTCGCTAGTTGAAGTCCAACGAAAAGAACTACCCCACTCATGACCTCGAGTTGGCGGTAGTTGTCCATGCTCTTTTAACATGGAGACATCTCTTGTTGGGAAGGAAAGTGGACATCTTTTAAGAGTCTCAAGTACATCTTCACTCAACCCAACCTCAACCTCAGGCAGACTTGTTGGGTTGAGATGATTCAAGAGTATAATCCGAGTATTGAATATACTCCAGGCAAGGCCAATGTCATTGCTGACGCCTTGAGCAGGAAGGCTTACCGCAACAGTTTAATTCTCAAGCCCTTCCAACTGGATCTTTGTGAAGCTTTCCGCAAACTTAATCTCCAACTTGTTCCTCAAGGATTCCTTGCCAACCTCCAAGTTTCTCCTACTTTGGAAGATCAAATTCGTGAGGCACAACTTCTAGATGCAATGGTGAAGAAGGTGAAGAATGGGATTGCCAAGAGCCAACCCAAGTACAAGTTTTATCGCCTTGATGACAAAGATACTCTATTCTTCGAGGATCGCATTGTTGTTCCTAAGGGTGACCTTCGTAAAGTCATTATGAACGAGGCTCACAATTCACTCCTTTCTATTCATCCTGGAAGTACAAAGATGTCCAATGACCTCAAGCAGTCGTATTGGTGGACTCGAATGAAGCGAGAGATTGCTCAGTTCGTGAATGAATGTGATGTCTGCAGAAGAGTGAAA
Source organism: Triticum aestivum (assembly GCF_018294505.1). Taxonomy (NCBI): domain Eukaryota; kingdom Viridiplantae; phylum Streptophyta; class Magnoliopsida; order Poales; family Poaceae; genus Triticum; species Triticum aestivum. Next base: position 488,837,257 of record NC_057809.1, on the reverse strand, counting down.
GCAGAACACCAACGGCCAGCTAGTCTTCTCCAACCTCTTGCCATTCCAGAATGGAAGTTTGACCATATTGAGATGGACTTCGTGACTGGATTTCCCAAGTCCAAGCATGGCAATGATGCTATCTTCATCGTCATCGACAAGCTCACTAAAGTGGCTCATTTTCTTCCTATCAAAGAATCTATCACAGCAGCACAGTTGGCAGAGCTATATACCTCCAGGATTTTCTCTTTGCATGGCATTCCACAGTTGATATCTTTAGAGCGTGGAAGCACCTTTACCTCTAAGTTCTGGGATTTCTTTCAGAAGGCAATGGGCACCAACATTCGCTTCAGCACAGCCTTTCATCCTCAAACTAGTGGCCAAGTCGAGCGAGTAAATCAAATTCTTGAAGATATTCTCAGGGCTTGTGTCATTTCCTTCGGTATGAAGTGGGAACATTGTATTCCATATGCCGAGTTCTCCTACAACAACAGCTTCCAAGCGAGTTCGTACAAGGCCCCATTCGAGATTTTCTATGGCAGAAAGTGTCGTACTCCTCTTAATTGGTCAGAGGCTCATGAACGCCAACTTCTTGGCAATGACTTGATCACAGAGGCTGAAAAATTGTGCAAAGTCATTCGTGAAAATCTCAAAGCCGCGCAATCACGCCAGAAGAGTTACTGTGATAGCAAGCATCGTGACTTGGCTTTCGAGATCGGAGACCATGTCTACCTCCGCATCTCTCCAATGAAAGGTACTCATCGCTTCGGTATCAAAGGGAAGCTTGCCCCTAGATACATGGGTTCTTTCAAGATCATTGGCCAAAGAGGCGATCTCGCCTATCAACTTCAGCTTCCGTCCAACTTTGCAAATGTGCACGACGCGTTTCACGTGTCTCAGCTTCGCAAGTGTTTCAAGACTCCTGACCGCACCATCAACTTCGAAGAGATTGATCTCCAAGAAGACCTGTCTTATCATGAGCATCCCGTTGCTATTCTTGAAGAAACCGAGCGCAAGACTCGCAACAAGTCTATCAAATTCCTGAAAGTGAAGTGGTCACATCATTCCAACCGAGAAGCCACCTAGGAACGTGAGGACCACCTTCGTTCCGAATATCCGGAGTTTTTCTAGTCCTAGATCTCAGGACGAGATCCTTTCATAGTGGTGGAGTGTTGTAACACCCTGTATGTAACTTGCCATATTTGTATTCCAACTCTTGCCATTTTCGGCTCTAAGTTATGGTATTTCCTCGTGGTTGGGTTTTGTCTTCGTTTTGCATTTTGTTCATGTCATGCATCTCATATCATGTCATCATGTGCATCGCATTTGCATACATGTTCGTCTCATGCATCCGAGCATTTTCCCCATTGTCCGTTTTGCATTCCGGCACTCCTATGTCCTCCGGCGCACCCTTTTGCCTTTTTTGTGTGAGGGTGTTAAACCTTCTCGGATTGGACCGAGACTTGCCAACCGGCCTTGGTACACTACCGGTAGACCGCCTGTCAAGTTTTGTGTCATTTGGAGTCCGTTTGATACTCCAACGGTTAACCGGGGAACCGTAAAGGCCTCGTGTGTGTTGCAGCCCAACACCCCTCCAAAGTGGCCCAAAACCCATCCAAACCCCCTCCATCCTCTCGGCCGTTCGATCACGACCGTGTGGCCGAAAACCGCACTGCATTTGGACTCTCCTAGCTCCCTCTACCTATAAATATGTGCACCCCTCCGAAATTTCGGGTCCAAAACCCTAGTCTAGCTCCTCCCGCCGCCGCCGGACGTTTCTCCCCCCATCGGCCGGACATGTCCGCTCCCTCCCCACCGCCACGTGTCGGTTTCCCATTCCCTGGTGTAACGCCCCGAGACCGATGTGCCAGGTGTCTTCCAGTTATTCATTGTTGTTGCCTTGTCATTGCTTGCGTGTCATGCAGCTCATATCATGTCATCATGTGCATTGCATTTGCATATGTGTTCGTCTCATGCATCCGAACTTTTTCCCCGTTGTCCGTTTTGCAATCCGGCGCTCCTATGTCATCCGGTGTCCCTTTCTACCTCTTTTCGTGTGCGGGTGTTAAATGTTTTCGTATTGGACCAAGACTTGTCATGCGGCCTTGGTTTACTACCGGTAGACCGCCTGTCAAGTTTCGTACCATTTGGACTTCGTTTGATACTCCAACGGTTAACCGAGGGACCGAAAAGGCCTCGTGTGTGTTGCAGCCCAACACCCTTCCAAAGTGGCCCAAAACCCACCTAAACCTCTTCCATCACCTAGGTCGTTCGATCACGATCGCGTGGCCGCAAACCGTGATCAATTTGGAGCCTCCTAGCTCCCTCTACCTCTATATATAGGTCCCTCCACGAAATTTCCGGATCAAAACACCCCTAACCTTGCTCCTATTCCACCGCGCTGCGCCGGACACGTCTGTTCTGGCCGGACAAAGCCGCCGCCGCCGCCCGCGGAGAATCAGCTCGCGCCACGTGGCGATGTCGGCCACCCCCGCACCGAGGCCCGCCGAGCCCGTGCCCGGCCCCGCGGCCCGCCTCCGCC
>NC_057809.1:488819363-488834298 GCF_018294505.1 Triticum aestivum | reverse complement strand
CTCCGTCGGCCACCGCCGCCATCAGCGCCGCCACCGCACCCCGACGACCCCGGCGAGCTCCTCCTCCAAGCTCCGGCGACGACAAACTCCGGCGATCCCCTCCGTTCATCCTCGATCTACGAACTGCTACAGTGCCAGCCCGATCTGGATCTCAGATCCGAAATCTCGGGGTTGACTTTTTCGTTCCTAACCCTAGTTTTTATGCATACTTTGACATGCCATAACTTCCTCATTGTAGCTCTGATTCGTGCGTGTAGCATATCAAAATGTTTGTTTTGACGAGTACATCATTTCATCTCATTGAATCATTTTCATTTGAGCTCATCTTGATGCCCGAAATGCTGTTGGAAGAGGGCTATGTGATGATAGTTTCAGATCTGTTTCAGCAAATGCATTTTTGTCATTTTTGCCATGATTAATGTGTGCATGCTATGATCCCGAGCTCTACATGTGTTTTGAAGAATGCCATGCCATCTTTACAGGGGTGTATGCCATGTATTTTTGTGATCTATGTGGTGACTAGCACAAGCATGCAAAGTAGCTTACTCAATGATGCTGATTTCAGGGACTTAGAATTTCACCAAGTCCTTGCCCTGTCATTATTTTTATGCCATATGTTCATGTTGTTTCCTAGTGATCTGTGCCTCTTTTGAGCATGATCAGTAAGGATGTTTTGTAGATAATGTTGTGCGGTATCCATCCATGTATTTGTTTGCAATTATGGAGCACCCTAGCTTGAGTCAATCGAGCTCTACTTTTGCTATAAAATGTTCCTGGCAGATTGTTAACATGTTTAGCAATTTTGCCAAGCTTGTTGTTGTTGATCCGTGCATGCTATGTTGTTGTACTTGCCAAGTCTAGCTTCTATGCCATGTCTATTTGCTGGGTGTATGCTTAGTTTATCATGCCATGCTTTGTAGTGAGTGCATCGTGCTCGTAAACATGCCTACTTGATGTCTGTTTTGCATGCTCCAGTTTTTTCACCAAGTCTGAATCTGTTTATATTTTTGCTATGTTCACATGCTTGCAATTGTATTTTCTCATCCCTTTTGGCTTATGGTCAGTAAGGGACTTTTGTTGTATGCTTTGAGTAGCTTCATGTCGTGCCTTGACTTGCCATGATATGTTCCTGTAGCATGTAGTTATCATGCTCTAAAATTGCTTCCTAATGATAAATTCCTGACATGCTGTTAATTTCACTAAGTCTGAAACCTGTTATCATTTGCACTTTTGCCATGCTTGTTTGAACCTGTTAATGAGTGAATTAGCCGTAGCTCAGTGTTCATCTTTTGTCAAGCATCTTGGGTGGATCCCTTCCATGTATTTTGTTGTCATGTTGGAGTGTTGTAGCATGTTGTTCTTGATGCATTTAGATGGTCTCGTGCTGTTAATCGCAGACCGGTGCCATATTTGTTTTGCTTGTCATTTCCAAACCGTGCATCCGATTCCGACGATCTTTATATCGATTTTGACCAAAATCAACTCCTCTTTCCAGTGGCACTCTTGGTTTTCCAAGTTGAAGCCAGGTTCAATCATTCCTTTCCAAATCATGCATATGCATCACATATCGCATCCCGCATATCATGCCATGTTTTGCATCATGTTGCATGTGCATTGCACGTGGTTGATTGTGTCTCCCTTTTCTTGTTGTTCTTGCTTGGGTAGAGCCGGGAGACGAGTTCGTGTTCGAGGACCTGTTGAGTACGTTTACGAGGATCAAGCTTTCGTCTTCTCAGAGAACTTTGCAGGCAAGATGACCATACCCTCGAAATCACTTCTATCTTTGCTTGCTAGTTGCTCGCTCTTTTGCTATGCCTATGCTGCGATACCTACCACTTACTTATCATTCCTCCCATATTGTTAAGCCAAGCCTCTAGCCCACCTTGTCCTAGCAAACCGTTGTTTGGCTATGTTACCGCTTTGCTCAGCCCCTCTTATAACGTTGATAGTTGTAGGTGAAGATTGGAGATCGTTCCTTGTTGGAACTTGTTTATTGTTGGGATATCACAATATTATCTTGTTTATCTTAATGCATCTATATACTTGGTAAAGGGTGGAAGGCTCGGCCTTATGCCTGGTGTTTTGTTCCACTCTTGTCGCCCTGGTTTCCGTCATATCGGTGTTATATTCCCGGATTTTGCGTTCCTTACATGGTTGGGTTATAATGGGAACCCCTTGACAGTTCGTCTTGAATAAAACTCCTCCAGCAATGCCCAACATTGGTTTTACCATTTGCCACCTAGCCTCTTTTTCCCTTGGGTTCCGCGGACTCAAGGGTCATCTTTATTTAAACCCCCGGGCCAGTGCTCCTCTGAGTGTTGGTCCACCTTGTCAGCCGCCGGTGGCCACCAGGGGCAACTCTGGGCTGGCCTACCGGAAGTTTGGACGATTTGGTGTGCCCTGAGAATGAGATATGTGCAGCTCCTATCGGGATTTGTCGGCACATTCGGGTGGTGTTGTTGGACTTGTTTTACCATTGTCGAGGATGTCTTGTAACCGGGATGCCGAGTCTAATCGGATTATCTTGGGAGAAGGAATATCCTTCGTTGACCGTGAGAGCTTGTGATGGGCTAAGTTGGGACACCCCTGCAGGGATTTGAACTTTCGAAAGCCGTGCCCGCGGTTATGGGCAGATGGGAATTTGTTAATGTCCGGTTGTAGAAAACCTGAAACTTAACTTAATTAAAATGCACCAACCGCGTGTGTAACCGTGATGGTCTCTTCTCGACGGAGTCTGGGAAGCAAACACGGTGTTGGAGTAATGCTTGATGTAGGTTGTTCTAGGATCACTTCTTGATCATAGATGTTCGACCGTGCCTTTACCTTCTCTTCTCGCTCTCTTTTGCGTATGTTAGCCACCAAATATGCTAGTTGCTTGCTCCAGCTCCACATCATACCTTTTACCCTTCCTATAAGCTTAAATAGTCTTGATCGCGAGGGTGTGAGATTGCTGAGTCCCCGTGACTCACAGATACTTCCAAAACTAGTTTGCAGGTGCTGATGTTACCGAGGAGGTGGCGCAACCAAGCTCAAGGAGGAGCTCGATGAAGATCTTTTCCATTGTGTTGTTTCGTTCTAGTTGATCAGTAGTGGAGCCCAGTTGGGGTCGATCGGGGATCTGTGTAGCATTTGGGGTAGTCTTCTTTTATTTTGGTTTTGTAGTCGGACCTTGATTGTATCTGGATGATGTAATGCTTTATTCATGTAAATGTGTGAAGTGGCGATTGTAAGCCAACTATGTATCTCTTTCCCTTATGTATTACATGGGTTGTGTGAAGATTACCTCACTTGCGACATTGCTTTCAATGTGGTTATGCCTCTAAGTCGTGCTTCGACACGTGGGAGATATAGCCGCATCGAGGGCGTTACAAGTTGGTAATCAGAGCCTTCCCCGACCTTAGGAGCCCCCTGCTTGATCGAATCGCTGGCGTTGTTGAGTCTAGAAAAATGTTTTGAGTCATTTAGGATTATATATATCGGAGAGTAGGACCTCTTTTTACTCCTCAGTCCCTTCGTCGCTCTGGTGAGGCATCCTGACGTAGAGTTTTGACTCTTCTCTTCTAAAATTTCACTAAAAAATATTTTAGGATCACACGGGTATCTTGGAATCGTTCCGATGGTTTTGTGACGAGAACATTGTTCTTGGTGCCTCCTAACATTTAGGGGTTGTGGTAGTGTCCCGGGGCGTTGAGCTCCGAGGTGTTGTCGTCACAATTTTATCATTGAGATTCTGGAATACCTGAGTTTCACCGACATCGAAAATCTCTTTTATGCAGTTGTTGGTGAGATAACCTCGACGCCATCCAGTACTGGGGCGGGAGTTCGGGAGTATTGCCATAACTCGTATAACGGATGCTTTTCGAAGGTTGAGGTAAACGATTTCCGAAGGTTTCTTGGTTATGTGTTGAAGGATGGATACAGCTGGATGTAGGATTTGCTAGTTTTGGGTGAGATATTATGCTTCCCCTGTATCCCCAACACCTGATTGCATAACCGAAAAGTTTCGGGAGTTTATAAGTGGGAATTCAAGTAGCTCTTATGTCGTGGAATTGTCACGGCAGATGTCCTAGTGTGAGGACTTAGTCGTAAGGCCAACACATCTTTGTAGTAGCTTGAGAGGGGTTGAGCGGAATCGAGAGACGCAACACAAGACAAGGATTTTGACAGCTTCGGGCCCCGGGAAACATCATCCGGTAATAACCCTACATGCTGTTTGTGGCTAGATCTCATTATGCTCATGAGAGAGCCGCCGCATAAGCCGGCTCCCCCTTTATGTGTAGCCCTAGAGATTATTGCTTATTGCTTGTCCCTCTTTGGGGAGCCCTGCCCCTCCTTATATAAGTTGAAGAGGCGGCTTACATGTAGAGTCCTAGTAGGATTAGAACTAACTTATTCTCTATTACAAGTCGGATACAAGTACGGGTCTTGCTTCCTTGTAAAGGAAATATTCCTCATGCCTTCTGTCTTAAGCCGGCCCACAATAACATGAGCCGGCCTACTGGGCCTTGGGCCCTTGTCATCCGTCTGACCCGCCGTCGAGGCCATCTTTAAGTCGCCAGGCTCGTGAGTCGCCAATCCTCCGACGGGTTATGATGAAGCACCAAGTCCAGTCGAGTCATACTCCTGGACGGGTCATACCACGGGGTATATCCCCGACATTAGCCCCCAGTTTAATTTGGGTTATGCATGTTAAACTGATCCTGCAAAATAAACACCAGAACAACTTCGACAGGTTGTGCTCCGGATTAAAAATTCTTGTAAACTGGCACCTAATCATCTTTAAGTCCTTGTCATTTCCTTCTTGATACATGCCCATGCACTCATAGCAAATCTTCTTAGCAGATATGTTTCAACTTTGTCAATGCAAAAAATCCAGATACTTCTTTGAAAAAATCCGGGTTAAACATGCCAGTTTCAGAATTAATTTGCTGACATTGGTCTCTTGTTGAGAAGTATTGTAATAAATAATCCACTTGAGTCGGCTTCCAAAGCGCTGGCTTAAAAAATATTGGTTTTGAAATACTTGTCTGACTTCCAGCTGGCTTAAAGATGTAAAACTTGTTGGTTTATAATTACCAAAATTGCCGGGTTATAAAACAGACGATGCCGGGTCATAATTGTTGCTGACACCGGGTCATGTAATTGATCTTCCTGATTTGCTCAAAACTGATAATTTGAAGACGTTCCTCCTTTATATGCATAATACGTGTAGCCCTCAAGTCTTAAGGGGAGAACATAGTGATAGCTTAAGACTTGCTCCAATATAATTGTTTCAACCTTGAAGAAATCCGGGTTGTTCATCTCAATCATTAGTCATAATCTGAATATTCCCCATATGTAGCCCCCAAGTGCCGGGTCATTATGCAATAATGAGTATGGACTTTGTAAATATGATCATGTAGACTTGAGCAGTAACGTGTAGCCCCCAAGGGCCGGCTCAGTAAGATAATATTGAGCTGGGACTTTATATATACTTCTTTGAAAAGAATATCATATGATATAATCCTCACCATGGGGCTCGAACCCACGCCCATAAGGTTAAGAGATTTGTACTCTACCAACTGAGTAGTGGACCTTTCAATATAATGGATTTAAGACTTGTGTACCTTGAATTGTTGACATGAGCAATTGGTAGCCCCCAAGGGCCGGCTCATTATAATGTGATGAGTCGGGTCTTCAATAAGGTGAGAAAAAATGACTTTGCATTAGCCCCCAAGTGTCATGGTGCATGCTTGCAGCGACATGAGACTTGCATATTTGATGTAATCTCAACTTGAATAATGTAGCCCCCAAGTGCCGGGTCGTAAGCCTGCAGCGACTCGGGACTATTCCTTCCATTGATAAAATAATATCCATTGCGCTGAAGCGACTTTGAAAACCTCAATCGTAATATTGGTTATTGATAACCATAATAAAAATCCAGCCATGTTGGCTATTTAAAGATTTGAATAATATAACCCGGTTTGAAAACCTCAATCATTCAACATCATAATGAAAATCCAGCCAAGTTTGGCTATTTAAAGATTCAAATACCTTATCTGTTAACAAGTAAATCCGGAGTTTAAATACCCGACGGCTCTTGACCGATGGCGATTTAATACGCCTCCATTGTAAACCGGAATTTTTATAACCCGACGGCTTATAGCCTTTGAGAAAATCAAGAATTGATAACCCTTTTGAGACACCAATTTCAATCTTTGATGATGGGCTGGAACTTAATCATTTATGTAAGTCATAGCTCTGTAAATCCTGCACAGAGTTTAAACAACATATGCCCTGGCGACTTAACGTCAAAAGCCAGGGCGGGTAACCACCCAAATGTAGTCTTTATCCTGCACACAAGTAAATTACAAGATCCCTTGGCGGTTTACCGCAGGGCGGGTCATAATATCCCACATATAACCATTGTGATATTGAATTTGTACTGCCGGTTTACATGACCTGTGTAGTAAGGGTGATAACCCAATCCTTAGAAGCCAATACTTCCAAATATATGATGATTGTCACATGCTGGCGACTTATCGTCTAAAGTCAAGCCGGGTTTAAACGAAACCACACTTATATGCTTCAGATATGAGCAAAAAGTATCAAAACACAAAAGATTATTTGCAAAAACTTAAACCAAATAAAAATCATGGTTTCTGATTCGAATGCGATCAGTAAACTGTTCCAAAGGGGTTAAGCTAGGATTCGAATACGATCATGTAGCCCCCAGTGGCTTTGGCGTTGCACCGATCAAGAGGGTACTGACAACTATGTTCTCTTTGGTTCGAATATGACCTATGTTTGAACAGGAAGCCCCCAAATGACCTTAAGAGGTTTTTAACGACCCTGATTCGAATACGATCCAAGTCGGGCCCAAAAGGGGTTAAGCTATGATTCGGATACGATCAAGAAGCCCCCTAGTGAGTTTGGCTTTGCGCCGATCAAAAGGGTTACGACAGCTATGTTCTCTTTGGTTCGAATACGACCTATGTTTGAACAGGAAGCCCCCAAGTGACCATATAAGTTTTGGCATTGCGCAGATCAAGAGGGTATTGACAGCTATGCTCCATGAGCAGGAAGCCCCCAAGTGACCATAATAAGATAAGCCGTAAGGCGGGATACCCATGTTTGAACCGTGCATCATGGCAGCAAGCTCTTTTTGGAACCCTTTAATCTTTCTGAGAATCGAACTTGCGAGAGATTAATTCTTTTTAAACTGGAACTTTAAACCGGATTTAAAAGCTTCAAAACTTTGTGAGAGATAAATTTACCTTGAGCCGGATTTTGAGCCGGATTTGAGAGTTTCAAAGCTTTGTAAGAGACAAATTTACCTTGAGCCAGATGTTTGAACCGGATTTGAGAGCTTCAAAGCTTTGCAGGAGAGAGATGTCTCTTGAACCGGATTTTAAACCAGAATCTTTATTTTGAACCGACCATTTTCTGACGGTCTTTAAATTTTCATCAATATGGCGGTGTCTTCCGGAACCGGGTTATCATTCCCTCCAATGACCCGGAGTTTCCGAGTCATGTCATTGTAGCCTCCGAGTCTTAAGACTACTCGAGGAGTTGTCTTGAGACTCTCCATATTTAACCGTGATATAAACCGGTATGAGTGATTCAACATCTCAGTGATATAATCTATCCTGCACTTGAGAACTTTGCAAGCCAAAGTAATTGCTCTTTTAAAGAAAGCAATATATAATATAAAATATACTGGATGGATTTCACCTGATGCATCAGGTGAGTAATTATCACCGCGGAGTTGACAATCACCATGGTGAAGATGAAATCAATCACGGCTGAGTCGGCCGTGGGAGAAGACAGATGAGTCGGCCGCAGTGTTGTAAGCCAGTGCGGACGAGCAAGTAGTCCTCCTCGTTGTAAGCCGGCGCGGACACGTGAACCGGCCGCGAGAGCGGACGGGCGAGTCATCCGTGGCGTTGTAAATGGCACGGACGCAGGCAAGCCGACCATGGGCATGGACAATGAGTCAGTCATGTGTGTTGATGTAGCGGGGGTGGCAATTTGCGCAGGATGAATGCTAGTGCAAAAATAATATTTGCCCCTTTGCGACACCTTTTTGTAAGGAATAATGGTCCTGCGAAAAATTATCATAGACCAAGTAATTGTTCTTTGATGAAAACAATATGTGTTAATAAAATTAACTTGGATGGATATCACCTGGTTTGCTCGGATGACGGAAGATCTGCTCAACGCGACAGAAACGGCTCAGGCAGACCGGTGACTCAAATAGCCCCGGCGGCTCATGGCGGCTCAGAAGCGAGGGGAGACCGCGGAGGTGGGCGGCTCAGGCTCCACGCAACGCATTTTTTAACTTCGTCCGGTTTTTTAATTCTCAGACATGTATTTTTGCATCATGATCTCAGCGTGGCCTTCCTATGTCCATCTTGAGCCGGACAGATAAATAGTACTACTACCAAAGTATCACCAGTAACGGAGTAATTGATTCATCACTTTGACTAGTCTTGTCTTTCACGTGATGGATGATGGTCCTTCTTGGAGATTGCGTCATTGTGCTTCTTAATTAGCACTAGTAGTAAGTCTTCGGAGAGCAATTTCCATGGAGATACGGGACAGCGGTCAGAGCAAAGCAGAGGTGGCCGCGGCCGCAGGCGGGGCCACTCCGCGACTCATAACAAAGGTATGGCGGCTTAGAGCAGAGGTATGGCCGGGTGTTGGCTGTTGTGGCGGAGACAGATTCGCCAAGGGAAAACGACCTGGAGGCGACTTTGAAGGCGGCTGACGGCGGTTTGCTGGCGGGGCGCGACTCGACGGTAGCAGCGAGCCGGACCGATGGATGGGTCACGGACGCATACAATGGAGTCCGGGTCGCAGTTAGCTTTGCTTCTGCGTCTTGGTCCCCTATTTTTTTTCAACTCCGTATCCTACTATTCATCCTTGCGTATTCTCAATGCCCGAACTTTCCACGCTTCAGCCCTGTCACATTATTGCTAGTTTTCTCGAACATGCAACAAGCAGAAAGTACCTAAAAACACCCTGTTTCTTGTACAACCCGTATCAGTACAATAATAACTGGTTCAGTAATTTTCCTTTATGTCAATTGTGGCCGGCTTGCCGTGATGTGAACAATGGTAGTTGATTTTGTCCATTGATTTTGACTGACGAAGCACCTCCTTGTACACAGATTTGCTTTAGTAAGGAAAAGTAGTGCTTAGTCCAAAAACAAGTTCTCCTGGGAGCTTGTGCATGTACATCGCGATTTACTGGCACTGACAGATTACTTTTTCCTCCCAAACGTATTTGACGCGGAGGCGCGTGCACCAGCTGCAACTTTCATGAATTAGCAAAAAGTACGGCGACCACATAATATATATTTTTTGTATGACTTTGCCAAGGTAGATCCGATCGCCTCCTCATATAACAATTTTGGCTAGGTAGAATATCTGGAGTTGTAGATCAACTTGGCCATCACGTGGCAGAGTACTTAATGGAAGCGTCTTCCAGTTGCTTTGCAGGCTTCTCGTACAGACACGGGAGCCGATCCCTTGCATGCATGCGCGTGTGCCAAGTTTGGTCGGTCCGAGGAAATCAAGGACTGCGGCGATTTGACCACACGGCAGGATTGCTTCATGTCAGCCTTCGTGGCTACGCACGTCGCATAAACCGAGAAGGAAAACTTCAATGGAAAGTTAGATCACGGTCTCGGCGATTTTTTCGGACAGCATCAGCGGAGCGGACCGCAACCCTAGCTTTCTCTCGATCACAATTTGTACCTTGAGTTACCTTGCGCAATTGTTTCGCGCCGGCTCTTCTTCATCCATCAATTCGCGAGCTTCTCGATCCTGTGAAAGATCCCTCCAAGAACTCAACACCATCGTGCGCAAGCCCCACGATGGGCGCCAACTGTTGTGGAATTGTCACGGCAGATGTCCTAGTGTGAGGACTTAGTCGTAAGGCCAACGCATCTTTGTAGTAGCTTGAGAGGGGTTGAGCGGAATCGAGAGACGCAACACAAGACAAGGATTTAGACAGCTTCGGGCCCCGGGAAACATCATTCGGTAATAACCCTACATGTTGTTTGTGGCTAGATCTCATTATGCTCATGAGAGAGCCGCCGCATAAGCCGGCTCCCCTTTGTGTGTAGCCCTAGAGATTATTGCTTATTGCTTGTCCCTCTTTGGGAGCCCTGCCCCTCCTTATATAAGTTGAAGAGGCGGCTTACATGTAGAGTCCTAGTAGGATTAGAACTAACTTATTCTCTATTACAAGTCGGATACAAGTACGGGTCTTGCTTCCTCATAAAGGAAATATTCCTCATGCCTTCCGTCTTAAGCCGGCCCACAATAACATGAGCCAACCTACTGGGCCTTGGGCTCTTGTCATCCGTCTGACCCGCCGTCGAGGCCATCATTAAGTCACCAGGCTCATGAGTCGCCAATCCTTCGACGGTTTATGATGAAGCACCAAGTCCGGCCGGGTCATACTCCCGACCGGGTCATACCGCGGGGTATATCCCCGACATCTTAGAATATCTTTCTGACAGATATATGATATGAAATTGGGGTTCGACGTCTAGTGGTCTGCTTATCCATGGTTGGTTTTACAGTGGTCTCGTTGTATCTTAAAGAGTCCTTGGCTATGCTGACTCGGGGACGCTTCGTATGTCATGTGCACTGCCTTGTACATGATGGTGTTGTACGATCGAGCCCGTGTAGGCCCCACCACAAAAACTTTGGACGAAATCTCTATCATATGTTTGTTTCGGCTTATTTTGTAAGCCAGTCCTTTGTTTTGTTTTTGAGTTGTGGTATTCGAGTTGCTTCAATGTCAAGTGTTGATTCCGTACCTTTCCTAAGCGGTGTTCTCATATTTATATGTGAATACTAATCCTTCATGATAATCAAGATTGTCATGTCAATCCTTTTCAACCGGTGTGCTTCTCTTCAAGTGGATCCGATCATTTCAACATCAGCAAGATCAATTATCAGTTCTTCTCAATGGTGTTTGTTTCATCCGTCTCCAAAATGTCTTTGTTTTCCCAGCCTCCCACCCTTGTTTTCTTCAAGGACTCGGATATCTTAATCAAGTATCCATCTTAGTGATGCGAAGTCTCTCCAGTCTTTTTCGTCAATGTTCTTATCCGGTGATTCTCAAGAAGATACTAACGGAGCTTCAAGTTATCATTATTTGTTCTTTTTCTTCTCCGGTGGTTTCAATTCAAGCTTTGTTGATCATATCCTTTTCCTCATTTCAAATGTCTTCTCATGCCGGTGCACCTCTTAATCATCCATTTCTCGCTATTCAATTGTTCCGGCATGCTCGGGATATCTCGAAGATTCGTGTTTCCACTCTACATTCGTTCAAGCTCTTTCGAGGATGTTATCTCATCGAAGCCATTTAATTCAACCGGCGCAATCTATCTTTTAAATCATTCAACGGTGTTTCTTTTGAGTGGGCCCTAACCCATAGGTCTTTTCCCAGGATCTTACCTGACTCTTCTAATTTTTCCCAGAGCTATCCTAAATTCTTTTAAAGTTTGACGTAAGAATGAATTGTCATTAGTCAAATGTCTTCCTCCAAGATCTTTCAAATTATTTTCATCGTTGGTTCAACTTTTCCATTCTTCATTCCGGTGTGCCTCAATAATTCTTGGTGGTGTTTCTCGTTGTCATTCTCATCATTTGAAGACCGAAGAAGATTTTTCTCTCAATCTTGTTCCTTTCTCTTCAAGATTCTTGGTGCTAGCCTTATGACACCCTCTCATAATTGTTTTGATCGTGAGAATTCTTTTCACCCATTCGGAGCATTTCATGAGTTGTTTTCCATTTCTTTCCTCCGAAGGCCATCTTTTCAAATATTAGCCATTTCAGCTGGCATCTCACATTCCCCAAATCTAGCTGGTGCATCATTCAAGTATATTCTCTAATCGGTCTGTGATCTATTCGTTTCACTTGTATCTAAATTCTCTCAAGCATCTGCATTTATTTGCTAATCCTTCCCGGTGATTCGTCCCTTTACTTCGTTCATTTGCAATTCTTACGGTGGTTCGTTCAAGATCTCTCTTCCTTGGTTATCATATCAATTTATTCGTTCTTCCAAACCCTACCGGTGGTTCGTTGAAGTTTTTTCCCAAGTTTGTGCTATATCTATCTTAATCCTTTCTACGAGAATAAGTAGTGTGCCAAATCCATTGGTTGTGATCAATTTAATTGATGAAGGATAGGCATAACTTAATTCTTATTCTTGTTTTATCCAAGTGGTTAATTCCTTTCTTCCGGAGTTTGTTCACGATGATTAAATTCTTGGTTTCAAGTGCACATCTTTCCTTTTCTAGAGTTCCAAGCTCTCTCAATATTTCATCACGGAGATCCATCTAAATCATTTCAAGGCTTCACCTTGTGTTCTCAACTTCTTTTTCCTTCCGTCTTCATCATCCTTTTTGTTACCGGAGTTCTTCATGGATGTTTTACATGATGGTTCATAGAGGATTTAATTCCTTCTCGAAGTGTTCATCAAGATTCTTTTCAGAGGAGCTCAAGCATTCTTCATCTTTCAATCCGGAGTGCAATTCTTTCTATTGAATCATTAGAGGTGGTATTATGTCATTCTTGATAATTTGAGTTCATGTTCCATGATTCACATGTTGTTAAGAATGAGATATTTTAAACCCATCAATCTCTTCATTGGAGTTATCTTGGCTTATAGTTCACCTAAAGCCTTCCCTAAGGATTGTTGCTATTTATGGTGCTCATAAATGACCCAAGTTCTTCATCTTTCCTCCTGGTGAAATAGTTTCTCGTCTCCTTGTCATATAAATCCAATCAAATCTTTTCCGTGAGTGGCAAGTTGTCACCTCATAATGTTGAGATGCCTTCTATAAGCCCACTTCAAGCTTGTCCTTCCATTGTTGGTGTTCCAACAACTCCGTTCGACCCTTCTCCTAAAGATGCCTTTTCAAGCTCTGTTGTAGCAGAAGTTGGCATTTTCTTCTCCATTCTCCTATTTCAATTATCTATCTTCCATTCTTTTGTTCTGGAGGCATTGTGATGTTGCTCTTTTCAACCCATCATCTCGTTTTGTCAAAGATCATGCTCTTTTCATGCCTATCCATTTAACCGGAGTGTTGTGCCCTTTTGCTCAAGTTCTTTTCGCCTGATCAAGCCTTGCATCTCTTTTCAACCGGAGTGTTGTCTGAATTTGTTCTTCCTTGTTCCTTTTTCCTAACGGAGTGCTTTCAACTTCGTTCATCCCCATTGCTTTCTTTCTTTCAATTTGCTCAACCTCGCAAGGTTCTTTGGTTTCACTTGTTGGTCAAAGAAGCAACTTAGTCTTATCGCTGCTCTTCCACTTCTTTTTCCCTCCGGTGCCATTCTAGATCTCGGGACGAGATCCTCTCGTAGTGGTGGAGTGTTGTAACGCCCCGAGACTGATGTGCCAGGTGTCTTCCAGTTATTCGCTGTTGTTTCCTTGTCATTGCTTGCGTGTCATGCAGCTCATATCATGTCATCATGTGCATTGCATTTGCATATGTGTTCGTCTCATGCATCCGAGCTTTTTCCCTGTTGTCCGTTTTGCAATCCGGTGCTCCTATGTCATCCGGTGTCCCTTTCTACCTCTTTTCATGTGCGGGTGTTAAACGTTTTCGGATTAGACCGAGACTTGTCATGCGACCTTGGTTTACTACCGGTAGACCTCCTTTCAAGTTTTGTACCATTTGGACTTCGTTTGATACTCCAACGGTTAAACGAGGGACCGAAAAGGCCTCATGTGTGTTGCAGCCCAACACCCTTCCAAAGTGGCCCAAAACCCACCTAAACCTCTTCCATCACCTGGGCCGTTTGATCACGATCGCGTGGCTGCAAACCGTGCTCAATTTGGAGCCTCCTAGCTCCCTCTACCTCTATATAGAGGTCCCTCCACGAAATTTCCAGATCAAAACACCCCTAACCTTGCTCCTCTTCCACCGCGCCGCGTCGGACACGTCCGTTCTGGCCGGACAAAGCCGAAGCCGCCGCCCGCGGCGAATCAGCTCGCACCACATGGCGACGCCGGCCGCCCCCGCGCCGAGGCCCGCCAAGCCCGTGCCCGGCCCCTACAGGGATGGGCTAAGTTGGGACACCCCTGCAGGGATTTGAACTTTCGAAAGTTGTGCCCGCGGTTATGGGCAGATGGGAATTTGTTAATGTCCGGTTGTAGAAAACCTGAAACTTAACTTAATTAAAATGCACCAACCGCGTGTGTAACCGTGACGGTCTCTTCTCGGCGGAGTCCGGGAAGCGAACACGGTGTTGGAGTAATGCTTGACGTAGGTTGTTCTAGGATCACTTCTTGATCATAGATGTTCGACCGTGCCTTTGCCTTCTCTTCTCGCTCTCTTTTGCGTATGTTAGCCACAAAATATGCTAGTCGCTTGTTGCAGCTCCACATCATACCTTTTACCCTTCCTATAAGCTTAAATAGTCTTGATCGCGAGGGTGTGAGATTGCTAAGTCCCCGTGACTCACAGATACTTCCAAAACCAGTTTGCAGGTACCGATGTTACCGAGCAGGTGGCGCAACCAAGCTCAAGGAGGAGCTCGATGAAGATCTTGTCCTTTGTGTTGCTTCGTTCTAGTTGATTAGTAGTGGAGCCCAGTTGGGGTCGATCGGGGATCTGTGTAGCATTTGGGGTAGTCTTCTTTTATTTTGGTTCCGTAGTCGGACCTTGATTGTATCTGGATGATGTAATGCTTTATTCATGTAATTGTTGAAGTGGCGATTGTAAGTCAACTATGTATCTCTTTCCCTTATGTATTACATGGGTTGTGTGAAGATTACCTCACTTGCGACATTGCTTTCAATGCGGTTATGCCTCTAAGTCGTTCTTCGACACGTGGGAGATATAGCCGCATCAAGGGCGTTACAGCCGGGTAGCCACGCCCACTTCACCCGCGCCGCCGCCCGCGCCGGCCCGCTGGGGCCCAGGCGG
>NC_057809.1:488760905-488818956 GCF_018294505.1 Triticum aestivum | reverse complement strand
TCACCACCGCCAGGCTCCTCCGCCGCACCGCCCTTGCCGGTGCGCCACCACGCGTCGCCGCCCCGCAGCTCCGCCGCTCCTCCGCCTCCGCCCGAGCCTTCCCCGCCGCCTCTCCGGCTCGCCGCCGGCCGGATCCGGCGAGATCCGGCCCGGGAGAGCCTTGCCGCCCTTCTTCCTCCCCCACGGCGACGAACTCCGGCCGCCGCACCTCGTTCTCCGGCGATCCTCGAGAACCGTGCAAACCCTATATCTGTCCGGAGAGGTCTATTTTTCTCTAAGTCATTTTTCCTGTTCATATTTTCATGCCCTGTTCGACATGCCATAACTCCGCATCCGTAGCTCCGTTTTGAACGTGCCATATATCAAAATGTTCGTTAGGATGTCCTCTTCATTTTTTCCATTGCACCATGCTTGTTTGAGTCCATATTGATGCCTAAAATTCTGTTGCAAGAGTGCTATAAAATGTTAGTTCCTGATTCTTATCAGATCTTGAGCATTTGTCATTTTTGTCATGATTATTGTGTGCCTCCTATGAACTTGAGCCCTACATGTGTTTTGGGATATGCCATGCCATATTTACAGGGGTGTATGCCATGTATTTTTGTGATCAATGTGGTGAATAGCACATGCATGCAAAGTAGCTCTCGTAACATTGCTGATTTCAGGGACTTAGAATTTCAATAAGTCTTTTCCCTGTTGTTATTTTTATGCCATGTATTCATGTTGCTACAGAGAGATCCATGCCTCTTTTGAGTATGTTCAGTAAGGATGATTTGGACATATGGTTGTGCTCTATCCATCCATATCTTTGTTTGCATTTATGGAGTACCCTAGCATGACGTACTCTTGATCTACTTTTGCTATAAAATGTTCCTGGCAGATTGTTTACATGTTAATCAATTTTGCCAAGGTTGTTGTAGTTAATCCATGCATGCTATGAGTTTGTTCTTGCCATGGTTAGCTTCTTGAACATGTCTTCTTGCTGGGTGTATGCTTACCTTGTCATGCAATGCCTTGTGTTGGGTGCATCGAGCTCGCAAAGATGCCTCGTAACTCTGTTTATGCCATGTCCAGTTTTCTGCTAAGTCTGAATCTGTTAACGAAACTTGCTATGTTTACATGGGTGCCATCATATCTTCTGATTCTTTTTGGCTTATGGTCAGTAAGGGACTTTTGTTACATGCTTTGATTAGATTCATGTCATGCCTTGTATTGCTCTGATCTGATCCTGTAGCATGTTGATATCTTGCTCTAAACATTGCTTCCTGATGTTAATTCCTGACATGTTATTTTCACCAAGTATGTGATGTTGTTATCTTTTGCACTTTTGCCATGCTTGTTTGAACCTGCTCTTGTGTGATTTAGCCGTAGCTCAGTGTTCATCTTTTGTCAAGCATCTTGAGTAGATCACTGCCATGTGCTTTGTTGCTATGTTGGAGTGCAGTAGCTTAGTTTCTTGTTGCATTCTAGGTGGCATCGTGTTGTTAATCGCAGAATCGTGCCATTCTTGTTTTGCTTGCCATTTGCAAACCGTGCACCCATTCTGGTGATCTTTATATCGATTTCGACTGAAATCAACTCATCTTTCCAGCGGCACTCTTGGTTTGCCAAGTTGAGGCCTGGTTCAATCTTTTCCTTTCGGAGCACGCATATGCATTGCATATCACATCCCGCATATCATGCCACGTTTTGCATCATGTTGCTTGCGCATTGCACCGTGGTTGATTGTGGTTACCTTTGCTTGTGTTCTTGCCTTGGGTAGAGCCGGGAGACGAGTACGTGATCGAGGAACCCGTCGAGTACGCTTACGAGGATCAAGCTTACGTCAACTTGGAGAACTTTGCATGCAAGATGACCATACCCTCGAAATCACTTATATCTTTGCTTGCTAGTTGCTCGCTCTATTGCTATGCCTATGTCGCGACACCTACCACTTGCTATATCATGTCTCCCATATTGCCATATCAAGCCTGTAACCCACCGTGTCCTAGCAAACCATTGTTTGGCTATGTTCCCGCTTTGCTCAGCCCCTCTTATAGCGTTGCTAGTTGCAGGTGAAGATTCGAGTTTGTTCCTTGTTGGAACATGTTCATTGTTGGGATATCATTATTATATCTTGTTTACTTTAATGCACCTATATACTTGGTAAAGGGTGGAAGGCTCGGCCTTATGCCTGGTGTTTTGTTCCACTCTTGCCGCCCTAGTTTCCGTCATACCGGTGTTATGTTCCTTGATTTTGCGTTCCTTACGCGGTTGGGTTATAATGGGAACCCCTTGACAGTTCGCCTTGAATAAAACTCCTCCAGCAAGGCCCAACCTTGGTTTTACCATTTTCCACCTAAGCCTTTTTCCCTTGGGTTCCGCGGATTCAAGGGTCATCTTTATTTTAAACCCCCAGGCCAGTGCTCCTCTGAGTGTTGGTCCAACTTGTCAGCCGCCGGTGGCCACCAGGGGAAACTCTGGGTTGGCCTATCGGAAGTTTAGACAATCCGGTGTGCCCTGAGAATGAGATATGTGCATCTCCTATCGGGATTTGTTGGCACATCCGGGTGGCTTCGCTGGTCTTATTTTACCATTGTCGAGATGTCTTGTAACCGGGATTCCGAGTCTGATCGGGTCTTCCTGGGAGAAGGAATATCCTTCGTTGACCGTGAGAGCTTGCGATGGGCTAAGTTGGGACACCCCTGCAGGGATTTGAACTTTCGAAAGTCGTGCCCGCGGTTATGGGCAGATGGGAATTTGTTAATATCCGGTTGTAGAAAACCCGACACTTAACTTAACTAAAATGAATCAACAGCGTGTGTAGCCGTGATGGTCTCTTTTTGGCGGAGTCCGAAAAGAGAACACAGTTTCATGTTATGCTTGAACGTAAGTAGTTCAGGATCGCTTCTTGATCATGATAGCTTATCGACCGTGCCTTGCTCCTCTTCTCGCTCTCATTTGCGTAAGATAGCCACCATATATGCTAGTGCTTGCTGCAGCTCCACCTCACTACCTTTTCCTTCCCATAAGCTTAAATAGTCTTGATCGCGAGGGTGTGAGATTGCTGAGTCCCCGTGACTCACAGATTACTTCCAAAACCAGATGCAGGTGCCGATGATGCCAGCCCAGGGGATGTCACCAAACTCAAGTGGGAGTTCGACGAGGATTCAAGACGTTACTATGTTTCCTTTCCAGACGATCAGTAGTGGAGCCCATTTGGGGCGATCGGGGATCTTATGCATTTGGGGTTGTCTTTATTTTGGTTCCATAGTCGGACCTTGATTGTATTCTGGATGATGTAATGCTATATTCATGTATTGTGTGAAGTGGCTATTGTAAGCCAACTCTTTATCTCTTTCTTATTCAGTACATGGGATGTGTAAAGATTACCCCTCTTGCGACATGCCTATTATGCGGTTATGCCTCTAAGTCGTGCTCCAACATGTGGGAGATATAGCCGCATCGTGGGTGTTACAAGACGTATCAAGCATCCCCAAGCTTAATTCCTGCTCGTCCTCGAGTAGGTAAATGAAAAAAAAATTGATGCGGAGTGCTACTTGGAATAATTTCAATGTAATTCTTCTTAATTGTGGTATGAATATTCAGATCCAAAAGATTCAAGATAAAAGTTCATATTGACATAAAATAATAATACTTCAAGCATACTAACTAAGCAATTATGTCTTCTCAAAATAACATGGCCAAAGAAAGTTCATCCCTACAAAATCATATAGTTTAGTCATGCTCCATTTTCGTCACACAAGAATGCTCTCATCATGCACAACCCCGATGACAAGCCAAGCAATTGTTTCATACTTTAGTAATCTCAAACCTATAAACTTTCACGCAATATATGAGCGCGAGCCATGGACATAGCACTATGGGTGGAATAGATTTTGATGATGGGGGTTATGTGGAGAAGACAAAAAGGAGAAAGTCTCACATCAACGAGGCTAATAAATGGGCTATGGAGATGCCCATCGATTGATGTTAATGCAAGGAGTAGGGATTGCCATGCAACGGATGCACTAGAGCTATAAATGTATGAAAGCTCAACAAAAGAAACTAAGTGGGTGTGCATCCAACTTGCTTGCTCACGAAGACCTAGGGCACTTGAGGAGGCCCATTGTTGGAATATACAAGCCAAGTTCTATAATGAAAAATTCCCACTAGTATATGAAAGTGACAAAACAAGAGACTCTCTATCATAAAGATTATGGTGCTACTTTGAAGCACAAGTGTGGCAAAGGATAGTAGCATTGTCCCTTCTCTCTTTTTCTCTTTTTTTGGGGCCTTCTCTTTTTTTATGGCCTTTCTCTCTTTTTTTTAATTCCTCACTTGGGACAATGCTCTAGAAAATGATGATCATCACACTTCTATTTTTTTACAACTCAATGATTACAACTCGATGCTAGAACAAAAGATGAATCTATATGAATGCCTCCGGCGGTGTACCGGGATATGCAATGAACCAAGTGTGACATGTATGAAAGAATTATGAACGGTGGCTTTGCCACAAATACTATGTCAACTACATGATCATGCTAAGCAATATGACAATGATGAATGTGTCATGATAAACGGAATGGTGGAAAGTTGCATGGTAATATATCTTGGAATGACTATGGAAATGACATAATAGGTAGGTATGGTGGCTGTTTTGAGGAAGATATAAGGAGGTTTATGTGTGAAAGAGTGTATCATATCACGGGGTTTGGATGCACCGGCGAAGTTTGCACCAACTCTCAATGTGAGAAAGGGCAATGCACGGTACCGAAGAGGCTAGCAATGATGGAAGGGTGAGAGTGCGTATAATCAATGGACTCAACATTAGTCATAAAGAACTCACATACTTATTGCAAAAATCTACAAGTCATCAAACACCAAGCACTACGCGCATGCTCCTAGAGGGATAGATTGGTAGGAAAAGACCATCGCTCGTCCCCGACCGCCACTCATAAGGAGGACAATCGAAGAACACCTCATGTTTCAAAATTGTTACATAACGTTTACCATACGTTCATGCTATGGGACTTGCAAACTTCAACACAAGAATTTCTCAAATTCACAACTACTCAACTATCATGACTTTGATATTATTACCTCCATATCTCAAAACATTCATCAAGCATCAAACTTCTCTTAGTATTCAAAACACTCATAAGAAAGTTTTTACTAATCTTGAATACCTAGCATATTAGGATTATTTAAGCAAATTACCATGCTATTTAAGACTCTCAAAATAATCTAAGTGAAGCATGAGAGATCAATAGTTTCTATAAAACAAATCCACCACCGTGCTCTAAAAGATATAAGTGAAGTACTAGAGTGAAACTATATAACTCAAAAGATATAAGTGAAGCACATAGAGTATTCTAACAAATTCCAAATCATGTATGGCTCTCTCAAAAGTTGTGTACAGAAAGGATGATTGTGGTAAACTAAAAAGCAAAGACTCAAATCATACAAGACGCTCCAAGCAAAACACATATCATGTGGTGAATAAAAATATAGCTCCAAGTAAAGTTACCGATAGAAGTAGACGAAAGAGGGGATGCCTTCCGGAGCATCCCCAAGATTTGACTTTTAGGTGTCCTTAGATTATCTTGGGGGTGCCATGGGCATCCCCAAGCTTAGGCTCTTACCACTCCTTGTTCCATAATCCATCAAATCTTTACCCAAAACTTGAAAACTTCACAACACAAAACTTAAAGTAGAAAATCTCGTGAGCTCCGTTAGCGAAAGAAAACAAAAGACCACTTCAAGGTATTGTAATGAGCTCATTATTTATTTATATTGGTGTTCAACCTACTTTATTCCAACTTCTTTATGGTTTATAAACTATTTTAGTAGCCATAGATTCATCAAAATAAGAAAACAACACATGAAAAACAGATTCTGTCAAAAACAGAACAGTCTGTAGTAATCTGTAGCTAGCGCAAGATCTGGAACCCCAAAAATTCTAAAATAAATTTCTGGACGTGAGGAATTTATATATTAATTATCTTCAAAAATAATTAAGTAAATAGCACTTTCCAAATAAAAATGGCAGCAGTTCTCGTGAGCGCTAAAGTTTCTGTTTTTTACAACAAGATAACAAGACTTTCCCCAAGTCTTCCCAACGGTTCTACTTGGCACAAACACTAATTAAACAAAAAAAAACACAACGAAAAAAGAGGCTATATAAATTATTTATTACTAAACAGGATCAAAAAACAAGGAATAAAAAATAAAATTGGGTTGCCTCCCAACAAGCGCTATCGTTTAACGCCCCTAGCTAGGCATAAAAAGCAAGTATAGATTTAGGTATTGCCATCTTTGGTTTTAGGGAAAAAGAGAGTGAATTTGTTATCTATGGAATTAATCTTTCTATTTTGACAAAGTACATGTCCATTAATGGTAGAAGAACGATTAAGAATGTTGCGGAAATTGGCATCTAGGCTAGCTTTTATCTCTTTAATAGATTCGTTTTGGTAAGAAAGCAAAAGAGATGTGCTTTCAGCTTTCTCATTAATGGGGTGCCCAAATATAGTTTTCATCCTCCCATAGGTATCTATGGGGTCCCCTTAAATAAAACCCTTCTCGAAAATAGAATCTAAAACTTGTTCGAATGAAGCGGGCAGCCCAACATAAAAGCCTTTTAAGTAAACCTCAATTTGATATTGGGGTACATAGCTAGCCCGGATCCTTAATAGCCTATCCCAAGCATCTTTCAAAGACTCATCAAGTAAATAACGAAAAATTCCAGAATCATCTTCATCAAAATTACTAAGGTTCTCATTGATAACTCCGGCAAGTTTTTCCATAGCATTCCGATTTATGAGTTTAGATTAGCAGGATTGTCTAAAGCACTAGAACTTGGGAGAGAACCCCCAATTCTTTTTGGTTCCGACATGGCGAGGGAAAAGTGAGCGAAAAGAGGCAAATAGAGAAAGAGAGAGAGGATAGAGAGAGAGGGCGAATAAAACG
The DNA here is from genome assembly GCF_018294505.1 of Triticum aestivum. Taxonomy (NCBI): domain Eukaryota; kingdom Viridiplantae; phylum Streptophyta; class Magnoliopsida; order Poales; family Poaceae; genus Triticum; species Triticum aestivum. The sequence goes on along the minus strand of NC_057809.1, from coordinate 488,812,005 downwards.
GCAAGGGTGAAGTGGGGGAGAGGAAAACGAGAGGCAAATGGTAAATAATGTAATGCGGGAGATAAGGGTATGTGATGGGTACTTGGTATGTTGACTTTTGCGTAGACTCCCCGGCAACGGCGCTAGAAATCCTTCTTGCTACCTCTTGAGCACTGCGTTGGTTTTCCCTTGAAGAGGAAAGGGTGATGCAGCAAAGTAGCGTAAGTATTCCCCTCAGTTTTTGAGAACCAATGTATCAATCCAGTAGGAGGCTACGCGCGAGTCCCTCGTACCTGCACAAAACAAATAACTCCTCGCAACCAACGTGATAAGGGGTTGTCAATCCCTTCACGGTCACTTACGAGGGTGAGATCTAATAGATATGATAAGATAATATTTTTGGTATTTTTATGATAAAGATGCAAAGTAAAATAAAAGCAAAGTAAAAAAGCAAAGGAAATAACTAAGTATTGGAAGATTAATATGATGAAGATAGACCCGGGGGCCATAGGTTTCACTAGTGGCTTCTCTCAAGAGCATAAGTATTTTACGGTGGGTGAACGAATTACTGTTGAGCAATTGACAGAATTGAGCATAGTTATGAGAATATCTAGGTATGATCATGTATATAGGCATCACGTCCATGACAAGTACACTGACTCCTGCCTGCATCTACTACTAATACTCCACTGATCGACCGCTATCCAGCATGCATCTAGAGTATTAAGTTCATGAAAACGGAGTAACGCCTTAAGCAAGATGACATGATGTAGAGGGATAAATTCATGCAATATGATAAAAAAACCATCTTGTTATCCTCGATGGCAACAATACAATACGTGCCTTGCTGCCCGTACTATCACTGGGAAAGGACACCGCAAGATTGAACCCAAAGCTAAGCACTTCTCCCATTGCAGGAAAGATCAATCCAGTAGGCCAAACCAAACTGATAATTCAAAGAGAATTGCAAAGATAACCAATCATACATAAAAGAATTCAGAGAAGATTCAAATATTGTTCATAGATAATCTTGATCATAAAGCCACAATTCATCGGTCTCAACAAACACACCGCAAAAAGAAGATTACATCGAATAGATCTCCACAAGAGAGGGCAAGAACATTGTATTGAGATCCAAAAAGAGAGAAGAAGCCATCTAGCTAATAACTATGGACCCGAAGGTCTGAGGTAAACTACTCACACTTCATCGGAGAGGCTATGGTGTTGATGTAGAAGCCCTCTGTGATGGATGCCCCCTCCGGCGGAGCTCCGGAACAGGACCCAAGATGGGATCTCATGGATACAGAAGGTTGCGGTGGTGGAATTAGGGTTTTGGCTCCGTATCTGATCGTTTGGGGGTATGTAGGTATATATAGGAGGAAGGAGTACGTCGGTGGAGCAACAGGGGGCCCACGAGGGTGGAGGGCGCGCCTGCGGGGTAGGCGCGCCCCCTACCTCATGGCTTCCTCCTTTATTTCTTGACGTAGGGTCCAAGTCTCCTGGATCATGTTCGTTCCGAAAATCATGTTCCCGAAGGTTTCATTCCGTTTGGACTCCGTTTGATATTCCTTTTCTGCGAAACTCTGAAATAGGCAAAAAAAACAGCAATTCTGGGCTGGGCCTCTGGTTAATAGGTTAGTCACAAAAATAATATAAAAGTGGATAATAAAGCCTGATAATGTCCAAAACAGTAGATAATATAGCATGGAGCAATCAAAAATTATAGATACGTTCGAGACGTATCAACACTCAATGTTGGTGGACTCAGCCATGCGCCCATAGTCGTCAACGAATCACCGGGAGCTTCGTATGCAAGCATCCTCATCGCTGTCGTGCACTTCTGGATCGAGGTGAATCCAAGTTTGCCGGTGCTCTTTCTTGCAGTTGAAGTAGCTGTCGAACTCCCGGATGGAATTCACAATCCTGAAGAAAAGCTTTCGGCTCATCCGATAAACAGTGCCGAAATGTTTTGTTGCCGTGCAGTGGAGCATCGGCGAAGTAGTCGGAGTAGAGCATGCAGCAGCCTTCGAGAAAATGCTGGTTCTTTGCTTTCACCCGCCCCGGCGCTGAGCCACCTCGCAGTGGCTTTTCATTGCTCGCCAGTAGCTGGGCGAGGGCGGCGAGCACCATGAGATGCTCTTCCTCCTGGACGTTGGCCTCGGCTTCCTCCTCCAGCAGTGTGGCCAGCACTTCCTCGTCATCCGAGTCCATCTTGCTGAGGCAGGCAAATCGCCAAGCACCTTGAGCGCCGGCGGGCGTGTACCTGCCGCTAAACTACCCCTCCACGGCCGGAAACGGCGGCCAGAAACGCCCAACTGCTGGTGAAGGGGCTGCCTCGGTGAACCTCGGCTATTTTTCCGGCGGGGATTGGATATCTAGCGGTGAAGGGCGGCGATCGGCGCCGGGATACAACTAGTGGCGGCCGAGGGCGCGGGGGGTGGGAGGCAAGTCGGGGAAGAAAGACTTGACTTTTCACCTAACGGGGTGGGCCAGACACGCTTTTCCCTTGCGCCGGAGCCCCCTATCGCCCCCAGTGCGCCAGGTTCGGCCTGCGAGCGCCGAGCCCAAAAACGGGCCGAACCAGCACTTTTCGACGTCCTGGGAGCGCGACTGGGGCTTTTTTTTACGCCGGCGCTGAAGAAGTGGCCTGGGAGGGCCTGTTGGGGCGCGGCTGGAGATGCTCTTACTTGGCAAATCGGATAATGTCCAGCGATCGTCTGAAATTTCGACCGGTCGACCGGCGTCTATCGCTACCCTAAGAGCAACTCCAAGGGCCGACCCAAACGGACGACGCATTTGTCCGCTTTTTGTCCGTTTGGGTCGCCGCCCACCGGCGTCCGCCCAGTTTTGCATTTGGGTTGGCAGTGCGCCCAACGCGCCGACCCATTTCATGCCCGCATTCAACTTTTAAATAAAAAGGGCCCGCAGCCGATCATGCCAGCGGCCATGTCTCATGTCGGCACCATGCCAGTGCCGGCATAAAATGCCGGCTTCAGAAAATATCACCACAGTTCATGCTGGCGCACTCGCCAGCCGGCCGGCACACATGCCAGCACACAAAAAAGGGTGGGACTTGAGTTCGACCACGCCATCGCGGCTCTCGTGGTCATGCCGGCACACCTGCTGGCATACAAAAAAGATGGCCCTCGCCACCATAGATCACTCTGATACGTCTCCGTCGTATCTATAATTTTTGATTGTCCCATGCCAATATTATTCAACTTTCATATAGTTTTAGTAACTTTTTATACTATTTTTGGGACTAACATATTGATCCAGTGCCCAGTGCCAGTTCCTGTTTGTTGCATGTTTTTTGTTTCGCAGAATATCCATATCAAACGGAGTCCAAACGGGATAAAAACAGATGGATTTTTTTGGAAAATATATGATTTTTGGGAAGAAAAATCCACGCAAGACGGTGCCCGAGGTGGCCACGAGGCAGGGGGCGCGCCCCTTACCCGCGTGGGCCACTCGTAAGGTGGTTGGTGCCCTTCTTTCGCCACGAGAAAGCTAATGTCCAGATAGAGATCGTGTTAAAATTTCATCCCAATCTGAGTTACGGATCTTCGGGAATATAAGAAACGGTGAAAGGGAATAATCTGAGAACGCAGAAACAGAGAGAGACAGAGAGACAGATCCAATCTCGGAGGGGCTCTCTCCCCTACCATGCCATGGAGGCCAAGGACCAGACGGGAAACCCTTCTCCCATCTAGTGAGGAGGTCAAGGAAGAAGAAGACGAAGGGGCCCCCTCTCCCCTTCTCTTCCGGTGGCGCCGGAACGCTGCCGTGGCCAACATCATCATCACCGCGATCTACACCAACACCTCCGCCATCTTCACCAACATCTCCATCACCTTCGCCCTATATCTACAGCGGTCCACTCTCTCGCAACCCGCTGTACCCTCTACTTGAACATGGTGCTTTATGCTTCATATTATTATCCAATGATGTGTTTCCATCCTATGATGTCTGAGTAGATTTTCATTGTCCTATCGGTGGTTAATGAATTGTTATGATTGATTTAATTTGCTTGTGGTTATGTTGCTGTCCTTTGGTGCCCATCATATGATTGCGCGCGTGGATCACACCCTAGGGTTAGTTGTATGTTGATAGGACTATGTATTGGAGGGCAAGAGTGACAGAAGCTTCAACCTAGCATAGAAATTGATGCATACGGGATTGAAAGGGGACCAATATATCTTAATGCTATGGTTGGGTTTTACCTTAATGAACGTTAGTAGTTGCGGATGCTTGCTAATAGTTCCAATCATAGGTGCATAGAATTCCAAGTCAGGGATGACATGCTAGTAGTGGCCTCTCCCACATAATACTTGCTATCGGTCTAGTAAATTAGTCGATTGCTTAGGGGCAATTTCACAACTCCTACCACCACTTTTTCACACTTGCTATATTTACTTTATTGTTTCTTTATCTAAACAGCCCCTACTTTTTATTTACGTACTCTTTATTATCTTGCAAACCTATCCAACAACACCTACAAAGTACTTCTAGTTTCATACTTGTTCTAGGTAAAGCGAACGTCAAGCATGCGTAGAGTTGTATTAGTGGTCGATAGAACTTGAGGGAATATTTGTTCTACCTTTAGCTCCTCGTTGGGTTCGACACTCTTACTTATCGAAAACTGTTGCGATCCCCTATACTTGTGGGTTATCAAGACCTTTTTCTGGCGCCGTTGCCGGGGAGTCATAGCGTGGGGTGAATATTCTCGTTTGTGCTTGTTTGCTTTATCACAAAGTAATTTTTATTTGTTGTTCTTAGTTGTTTTCTATCTTTAGTTATGGGTGGGAAACGCAAAATACCAAAAAAATTAGTTGTACCTACTGAACCAATGGTTGAAGAACTGAAGGAAATATGCCCTAGAGGCAATAATAAAGTTATTATTTATTTCCTTATATCATGATAAATGTTTATTATTCATGCTAGACGGAAACATAATACATGTGTGAATACATAGACAAACAGAGTGTCACTAGTATGCCTCTACTTAACTAGCTCGTTGATCAAAGATGGTTATGTTTCTTAACCATAGACATGAGTTGTCATTTGATTAACGGGATCACATCATTAGGAGAATGATGTGATTGACTTGACCCATTCCGTTAGCTTAGCACTTGATCATTTAGTTTGTTGCTATTGCTTTCTTCATGACTTATACATGTTCCTATGCCTATGAGATTATGCAACTCCCGTTTACCGGAGGAACACTTTGTGTGCCACCAAATGTCACAATGTAACTGGTGATTGTAAAGGTGCTCTACAGGTGTCTCCGAAGGTAATTGTTGGGTTGGCGTATTTTGAGATTAGGATTTGTCACTCCGATTGTCGAAGAGGTATCTCTGGTCCCACTCGGTAATGCACATCACTATAAGCCTTGCAAGCATTGCAACTAATGAGTTAGTTGCGGGATGATGTATTACGGAATGAGTAAAGAGACTTGTCGGTAACGAGATTGAACTAGATATTGAGATACCGACGATCGGATCTCGGGCAAGTAACATACCGATGACAAAGGGAACAATGTATGTTGTTATGCGGTCTGACCGATAAAGATCTTCGTAGAATATGTAGGAGACAATATGAGCATCTAGGTTCCGCTATTGGTTATTGACCGGAGACGTGTCTCGGTCATGTCTACATAGTTCTCGAACCCATAGGGTCCGCACGCTTAACGTTACGATGACAGTTATATTATGAGTTTATATGTTTCTATGTACCGAAGGTTTTTCGGAGTCCCATATGTGATCACGGACATGACGAGGAGTCTCGAAATGGTCGAGACATGAAGATTGATATATTGGAAGCCTATGTTTGGATATTGGAAGTGTTCCGGGTGAAATAGTGATTTTACCAGAGTATCGGGAGGTTACCGGAACCCCCCGGGAATCAAATGGGCCTTAGTGGGCCTAGGTGGAAGAGAGGAGAGGAGGCAAGGGCTGGCCGTGCGCCCCTCCCCCTAGTCCGAATAGGACAAGGAGAGGGGGGCGGCGCCCCCCCTTCCTTCTTTCTCCTCCACTCCTCCCCCCCAAGTCCTAATCCAACTAGGAAAAAGGAGGGGAGTCCTACTCCTGGTAGGAGTAGGACTCCTCCTGCGCGCCTCCTCCTATGGCCAGCCGCACCCCCCTTGCTCCTTTATATACGGGGGTAGGGGGCACCCTAGAGACACAACAATTGATCATTGATCTCTTAGCCGTGTGCGGTGCCCCCCTCCACCATAGTCCACCTCAATAATACTGTAGCGGTGCTTAGGCGAAGCCCTGCGTCGGTAGAACATCAACATCGTCACCACACCGTCGTGCTGACAAAACTCTCCCTCAACACTGGGCTAGATCGGAGTTCGAGGGACGTCATCGGGCTGAACGTGTGCTGAACTCGGAGGTGCCGTACGTTCGGTACTTGATCGGTCGGATCGTGAAGACGTACGACTACATCAACCGCGTTGTGCTAAACGCTTCCACTTTCAGTCTACGAGGGTACGTGGACAACACTCTCCCTTCTCGTTGCTATGCATCACCATGATCTTGCGTGTGCGTAGGATTTTTTCTTGAAATTACTACGTTCCCCAACAGTGGCATCAGAGCCAGGTTTTATGCGTTGATGTTATATGCACGAGTAGAACACAAGTGAGTTGTGGGTGATATAATTCATACTACTTACCAGCATGTCATACTTTGGTTCGGCTGTATTGTTGGATAAAGCGGCCCGGACCGACATTACGCGTACGCTTACGCGAGACTGGTTCTACCGACGTGCTTTGCACATAGGTGGCTCGCGGGTGACAGTTTCTCCAACTTTAGTTAAACCGAGTGTGGCTACGCCCAGTCCTTGCGAAGGTTAAAACAACACCAACTTGACACTATCGTTGTGGTTATGATGTGTAGGTAAGAACGGTTCTTGCTAAGCCCGTAGCAGCCATGTAAAACTTGCAACAACAAAGTAGAGGACGTCTAACTTGTTTTTGCAGGGCATGTTGTGATGTGATATGGTCAAGACATGATACTAAATTTTATTGTATGACATGATCATGTCTTGTAACCGAGTTATCGGCAACTGGCAGGAGCCATATGGTTGTCGCTTTATTGTATGCAATGCAATCGCCCTGTAATGCTTTACTTCATCACTAAGTGGTAGCGATAGTCGTGGAAGCATAAGATTGGCGAGACGACAACGATGCTACGATATAGATCAAGGTGTCGCGCCGATGACGATGGTGATCATGACGGTGCTTTGGAGATGGAGATCATAGACACAAGATGATGATGGCCATATCATATCACTTATATTGATTGCATGTGATGTTTATCCTTTATGCATGTTATCTTGCTTTTATTGACGGTAGCAATAAGATGATCTCTCACTAAATTTCAAGAAAAAAGTGTTCTCCCTGAGTATGCACCGTTGTCAAAGTTCGTCGTGCCCAGACACCACGTGATGATCGGGTGTGATAAGCTCTACGTCCATCTACAACGGGTGCAAGCCAGTTTTTGCACATGCAGAATACTCAGGTTAAACTTGACGAGCCTAGCATATGCAGATATGGCCTCGGAACACTGAGACCGAAAGGTCGAGCGTGAATCATATAGTAGATATGATCAACATAGTGATGTTCACCATTGAAAGCTACTCCATTTCACGTGATGATCGGTTATGGTTTAGTTGATTTGGATCACGTGATCACTTAGATGATTAGAGGGATGTCTTTCTAAGTGGGAGTGCTTAAGTAATATGATTAATTGAACTTAAATTTATCATGAACTTAGTCCTGGTAATATTAGCATACCTATCTTGTAGATCAATAGCTCGCGTTTAGCTCCCCTGTTTTATTTTTGATATGTTCCTAGAGAAAACTAAGTTGAAAGATGTTAGTAGCAATGATGCGGATTGGATCCGTGTTCTGAGGTTTATCCTCATTGCTGCACAGAAGAATTATGTCCTTGATGCACCGTGTAACGCCCCAAGACCGGAGCTTCAGATGCCTTCTAGGGTTTCCGGGTTTCGTCGTGTGTTTTGTTTGGTTCATTGCATTCATCATTGCATCATGTCATCAAGCCATCATGTCATTTCTTTTTCTTAACTCAACTAAATAAATGGCATGGATCCTTGATCCATTTAAACCGAGGGAATTCACATGATGATTCTCTTTACAACATATCCTCTCGATATTTAGAGAGCTATAGTAAATATTCCAATTATTTGGATTTACCGCAAACACACGTGCAATTTAAAGACTCTCAGTTTTTTTCTGCTTCGAGTTGCTCCTCAAACCTTGCCATATATTCTTTCATCTTTTTCCGGAGCTCCACCAAAAATCCGAACATTTTTGGACCTTCCTAACCCTCACTTCCTATTCAAACCATTTGAATTTAAATCAAATGAGTTTGAATTTAAACTTTCAAAAATGCCCACTCCATTTTTCTTGGAACATGCGCATTTTTGCAAGTCCGGGAAATTTATTCCCGTGCCCAAAATCCTTCTCTACCTTTTCTTTTCTTCCCTTTTCTTCCTCTTTTTCTGTTTTTTTATTAGAGAAGATAGTGGGAGAGAGAGCCCAGCCTCTCAGGCCTGCTAGGCCTGCCCTTTTGCCTTAAGGCCCAGCTGACCCCTCCTCTCTACTGGGCCGGCCCCAAGCCCACCTAACGCTGCTAACCCTAGGCCCGAGCGAAACTCTCTCCCGATCGATCCCCAACTTCCCCCGCATCACCTCCTCCTCGTTCCCTCACGCCGCCAGAGACCTTCGTCCCGACCCCTCGCTCAGCTCCTCTCGATCCCCATGGCCTCTCCCTCATTTCCCTCGCTCCCGCGGCTCCGCGCGCCTCCAGAGCCCGACGCAGCACCGTTGGAGGAGCCGCCCTCGTCCGTCGCCCCGCCTGAAGTCCGCCGATGCCAAGCGCCGCCCTGACCTTCCCGCGGCCACCTCTCCTCCCCCTGCTCCTCCACGCGGTGCCGACCGGCGACCAAGACGAACGGGAACCCCACCGGGGCTCCTTCTCTACGCCCTCTCCTGGAGCCACCCGCTGTTGCTGCTCTTCTTCGAGGTGCAAGTCCCGCCGCGGCTGCTGCTCTGCTCCTGCCCCGTCGGAGACCACGAGCCCCTCCACTCCTTCTTCCAGCGGAGCCCCGTACCTCGACCCCGCCACCACGTCCTCGCCAACCATGTGCCGGACCCCGAGTTCGCCTCCTCCCTGTTGGTGCCCAAGGACCATGTCGCCATGGTCTCTGCCCGTCACCTCCGTTCTGTTTTGCCTTGCTGCCATGCATCTTGTATCCTCTGGTGCTCCCCTGTACTACGACCAGCAGCTCGAGCTGCCTCCATTCATCTCCGGTGACCTCCCGAGGCAGAGTCGTGCAAGTTCCTCCATGCCCTTTCAGTTCATCAAGATCGCCAAGTCCAGTGGTGCACCAAGTACATGGCACCCTCCCGAGCACCTCCCGTTCATGCCTCCCCTCATCCTCGTCGGCCATCCATGAGAAGTTTTGGCATGGCCGTGAACGAGCACCGTCACTTGGGTTCGACAAGATGCCGAGTACCACTACGTTTGCCATGTACATCTACCCCAAGACCGGACCGTCAAGTACCGCGAGAATGTTTGTACCTCTACCATCACCGTGGATCCGACAAGTACCCCTACAACAAGTGTACCTCTACCATCGTCTTCGGAATCGCTAAGAACGTCAAGTACCCCTTCGAGATGACGGGACCGGCAAGTTCGAATGACCCCAAGTACCTCTTCGAAACGACCGAGTACCATTATCGTCGGACGCTCGAACGACTACAGGCCGAAACGTCAAGTTCCTCGATGAACCATGTACGACTACCGTTTCTCGTGGATTCACCTAAGTACCATGTAATGGACGACCCTACAAGTTACCGTCGCCTTGAAGATGTTGGGCTCATCAAGTTCCTCTTCGGAAAAGTACCACTACTTCCCTCAATGTCCCGAGAACGTCTACTTCCCCTACACCGCATCGAACTCGAACCCCTCCGATAATGCATGCTTCGAAGGTATAACCGCCGAGAATGACGCCCATGGACGAATGCTTGCGATGTATGAGTTGAACCGTGTGTTGCTTCGTGTCCGAGTTGTTCGTTGCACGAAGCCCCTCTTTTGCCTTGCTGCCATCATGTGGAAACCCGGAATCCGGGAGCACCCCATCTTCTTGCATGACACACTTGCACCCATTTCCTTTTGCACCGGTATCCCCGTGAGCTTCCGGAACCGATATGTTGTTGTGGCATCATTTTCGGATTCATTGCCGTGGCACCCCTTTTCGTTTCCGCCACGATGACAAATGCTTCATAATGCTCTTGTCAACTTTTAATAAAAATTGCATAAAACTTGCATGTCATCCGCATCATGATAACAACTTCAAGTTTGGTTAAAATTGTTGTTTGCTTTAAATTGCTAATGCATATGGGGATTTACCGGATTTGTTGTTTGTTATATCCGGCCCCATTTAAAATGTTTAGTTTACTTATGCTCCACCTCTTGCCATGTTTAAACAACATTTAATATTGTTGAGTACCTAACCGGGAGTGAACCAAATAATTGTTGTGGTGTTTTGTCAATATGCATCCCGATGCATATTGAGCTCCACTTAACTTGTAGGTTTGTTTTTGCTCTTTGCCATGCCATGCATATTTAAACCGGACATGCATCATACTTGTTTGCGCATCATGCCATGCTTATGTGATGTTTGTTTACTATGTTGTTTTCTCCTTTCCGGTGTTGCTTCTTCGGGTTAGTTCCAATAACGCCGCGTTTGTGAGGATCCGTTCGACTACGTCCGTTTGTCTTCTTCTTGGACTCGTTCCTCTTCCTTGCGGGATTTCAGTCAAGATGACCATACCCTCGAAATCACTTCTATCTTTGCTTGCTAGTTGCTCGCTCTTTTGCTATGCCTATGCTGCGATACCTACCACTTGCTTATCATGCCTCCCATATAGTTGAACCAAGCCTCTAACCCACCTTGTCCTAGCAAACCATTGTTTGGCTATGTTACCGCTTTGCTCAGCCCCTCTTATAGCATTGTTAGTTGCAGGTGAAGATTGAAGTTTGTTCCTTGTTGGGACATGGAGACGTTGTTCCTTGTTGGAACATGTTTACTTGTTGGGATATCACAATATCTCTTATTTAATTAATGCATATATATACTTGTTAAAGGGTGGAAGGCCCGGCCTTATGCCTAGTGTTCTGTTCCACTCTTGCCGCCCTAGTTTCCGTCATATCGGTGTTATGTTCCCGGATTTTGCGTTCCTTACGCGGTTGGGTTATAATGGGAACCCCTTGTTAGTTCGCCTTGAATAAAACTCCTCCAGCAATGCCCAACCTTGGTTTTACCATTTGCCTCACCACCACCTACTTTTCCCTTGGGAGTCGCTCTCTCGAGGGTCATCTTTATTTTAACCCCCCCGGGTCAGTGCTTCTCTAAGTATTGGTCCGAAACGGGCAGCCTGCGGGGCCACCTCGGGGAAACTCGAGGGCTGGGTTTACTCGTAGCTTGACCTATCTGAGTGTGCCCTGAGAACGAGATATGTGCAGCTCCTATCGGGATTTGTCGGCACATTCGGGCGGTGTTGCTGGACTTGTTTTACCATTGTCGAGGATGTCTTGTAACCGGGATTCCGAGTCTGATCGGGTCTTCCCGCTAGAAGGAATATCCTTCGTTGAGCGTGAGAGCTTGTGATGGGCTAAGTTGGGACACCCCTGCAGCGATTTGAACTTTTGAAAGCCATGCCCGTGGTTATGGGCAGATGGGGATTCGTTAACGTCCGGTTGTAGAAAACCTGAAGTTGACCTTAATTAAAAATACATCAACCGCGTGTGTAACCGTGATGGTCTCTTTCCGGCGGAGTCCGGGAAGTGAACACGGTGTTGGAGTTATGCTTGACGTAGGTTGTGTTGGGTTTCGTAGTAATTTCAAAAAATTTCCTACGCACACGCAAGATCATGTGATGCATAGCAACGAGGGGGGGAGTGTGATCTACATACCTAGTAGATCGACAACGGAAGCGTTTGGTTGATGTAGTCGTACGTCTTCACGATCCGACCGATCAAGCACCAAAACTACGGCACCTCCGAGTTCTAGCACACGTTCAGCTCGATGACGATCCCCGGACTCGGATCCAGCAAAGTGTCGGGGAAGAGTTCCGTCAGCACGACGGCGTGGTGACGATCTTGATGTACTACAGCAGCAGGGCTTAGCCTAAACTCCGCTACAATATTATCGAGGACTATGGTGGCTGGGGGCGCCGCACACGGCTAAGGAAAAGATCACGTGGATCAACTTGTGTTCATGGGGTGCCCCTTGCCTCAGTATATAAAGGATGGAGGAGGAGGAGGCCGGCCAAGGCTAGGTGCGGCCAGGATGTGGAGTCCTACTAGGACTCCAAGTCCTAGTAGGAGTCCACCAAGAGGGGAGGAAGGGAGAAGGAAGTGGAGGAGAAGGAGAGGTGGCCGGCCCCCTTTTCCCTAGTCCAATTCGGACTAGAGGGGAGGGGGGGCGCAGCAGCCCCTTGGCCCTTTCTCCTCTTCCCACTAAAGCCTATCAAGGCCCATTGCTTCTCCCGTAACTACCCGCTACTTCGAAAAATACCCGAATCACTCGGAACCTTTCCGATGTCCGAATATAGTCGTCCAATATATCAATATTTACGTCTCGACCATTTCGAGACTCCTCGTCTTGTCCCCGATCTCATCCGGGATTCCGAACTCCTTCGGTACATCAAAACTCATAAACTCATAATATAACTGTCATCGAAACCTTAAGCGTGTGGACCCTACGGGTTCGAGATCAATGTAGACATGACCGAGACACGTCTCCGGTCAATAACCAATAGCGGGACCTGGATGCCCATATTGGCTCCTACATATTCTACGAAGATCTTTATCAGTCAGACCGCATAACAACATACGTTGTTCCCTTTGTCATCGGTATGTTACTTGCCCGAGATTCGATCGTCGGTATCTTAATACCTAGTTCAATCTCGTTACCGGCAAGTCTCTTTACTTGTTCCGTAATACATCATCTTACAACTAACTCATTAGTTGCAATGCTTGCAAGGCTTATGTGATGTGCATTACCGAGAGGGCCCAGAGATACCTCTCCGACAATTGGAGTGACAAATCCTAATCTCGAAATACGCCAACCCAACATGTACCTTTGGAGACACCTGTAGAGCTCCTTTATAATCACCCAGTTACGTTGTGACGTTTGGTAGCACACAAAGTGTTCCTTCGGCAAACGGGTGTTGCATAATCTCATAGTCATAGGAACATGTATAAGTCATGAAGAAAGCAATAGCAACATACTAAACGATCGGGTGCTAAGCTAATGGAATGGATCATGTCAATCACATCATTCTCCTAATGATGTGATCCCGTTAATCAAATAACAACTCTTTTGTTTATGGTTAGGAAACATAACCATCTTCGATTAACGAGCTAGTCAAGTAGAGGCATACTAGTGACACTTTGTTTGTCTATGTATTCACACAAGTATTATGTTTCCGGTTAATACAATTCTAGCATGAATAATAAACATTTATCATGATATAAGGAAATAAATAATAACTTTATTATTGCCTCTAGGGCATATTTCCTTCAGTCTTCCACTTGCACTAGAGTCAATAATCTAGTTCACATCGCCATGTGATTTAACAGCAATAGTTCACATCACCATGTGATTAACACCCATAGTTCACATCGATATGTGATCAACACCCAAAAGGGTTTACTAGAGTCAGTAATCTAGTTCACATCGCTATGTGATTAACACCCAAAGAGTACTAAGGTGTGATCATGTTTTGCTTGTGAGATAATTTTAGTCAACGGGTCTGCCACATTCAGATCCGTAAGTATTTTGCGAATTTCTATGTCAACAATGCTCTGCACGGACCTACTCTAGCTTATTGCTCCCACTTTCAATATGTATCTAGATCGATACTTAGAGTCATCCAGATTTGTGTCAAAACTTGCATCGACGTAACCTTTTACGACGAACCTTTTTGTCACCTCCATAATTGAGAAATATTTCCTTATTCCACTAAGGATAATTTTGACCGCTGTCCAGTGATCTACTCTTAGATCACTATTGTACTCCCTTGCTTAACACAGTGTAGGGTATACAATAGATCTGGTACACAGCATGGCATACTTTATAGAACCTATGGCTGAGGCATAGGGAATGACTTTCATTCTATTTCTATCTTCTGCCGTGGTCGGGCTTTGAGTCTTACTCAATTTCACACCTTGCAACACAGGCAAGAACTCTTTCTTTGACTGTTCCATTTTGAACTACTTCAAAATCTTGTCAAGGTATGTACTCATTGAAAAAACTTATCAAGCATCTTGATCTATCTCTATAGATCTTGATGCTCAGTATGTAAGCAGCTTTACCGAGGTCTTTCTTTGAAAAATTCCTTTCAAACACTCCTTTATGCTTTGCAGAATAATTCTACATTATTTCCGATCAACAATATGTCATTCACATATACTTATCAGAAATGTTGTAGTGCTCCCACTCACTTTCTTGTAAATACAGGCTTCACCGCAAGTCTGTATAAAACTATATGCTTTGATCAACTTATCAAAGCGTATATTCCAACTCCGAGATGCTTGCACCAGTCCATAGATGAATCGCTGGAGCTTGCATATTTAGTTAACACCTTTAGGATCGACAAAACCTTCTAGTTGCATCGTATACAACTCTTCTTTAGTAAATCCATTAAGGAATGCAGTTTTGTTTATCCATTTGCCAGATTTCATAAAATGCGGCAATTGCTAACATGATTCGGACAGACTTAAGCATAGATACGAGTGAGAAAATCTCATCATAGTCAACACCTTGAACTTGTCGAAAACCTTTTGCGACAATTCTAGCTTTGTAGATAGTAACACTACTATCAGCGTCCGTCTTCCTCTTGAAGATCCATTTATTTTCTATGGCTTGCCGATCATCGAGCAAGTCAACCAAAGTCTATACTTTTGTTCTCATACATGGATCCCATCTCAGATTTCATGGCCTCAAGCCATTTTGCGAAATCTGGGCTCATCATCGCTTCCTCATAGTTCGCAAGTTCGTCATGGTCTAGTAACATGACTTCCAGAACAGGATTACCGTACCACTCTGGTGCGGATCTCACTCTGGTTTACCTGCGAGATTCGGTAGTAACTTGATCTAAAGTTACATGATCATCATCATTAGCTTCCTCACTAATTGGTGTAGTAGTCACAGGAACAGATTTCTGTGATGAACTACTTTCCAATAAGGGAGAAGGTACAATTACCTTATCAAGTTTTTTTACTTTCCTCCCACTCACTTCTTTCGAGAGAAACTCCTTCTCTAGAAAGTTTCCGAATTTAGCAACAAAAGTCTTGCCTTCGGATTTGTGATAGAAGGTGTACCCAACAGTCTCCTTTGGGTATCCTATGAAGACATATTTCTCCGATTTGGGTTTGAGCTTATCAGGATGAAACTTTTTCATATAAGCATCACAATCCCAAACTTTAAGAAACGACAACTTTGGTTTCTTGCCAAACCACAGTTCAGATTGTGTCGTCTCAACGGACTTAGATGGTGCCCTTTTAAACGTGAATGCAGCTGTCTCTAATGCATAACCCCAAAACGATAGTGGTAGATCGGTAAGAGACATCATAGATTGCACTATATCCAATAAAGTACAGTTATGATGTTCGGACACACCATTATGCTGTGGTGTTCCATGTGGCATGAGTTTGTGAAACTATTCCACATTGTTTTAATTGAAGACCAAACTCGTAACTCAAATATTTGTCTCCGCGATCAGATCGCAGAAAACTTTATTTTCTTGTCACGATGATGTTCCACTTCACTCTAAAATTCTTTGAACTTTTCAAATGTTTTAGACTTATGTTTCATCAAGTAGATATACCCATATCTGCTCAAATCATCTGTGAAGTTCAGAAAATAACGATACTTGCCGTGAGCCTTAACACTCATCGGACCGCATACATCAGTATGTATTATTTCCAATAAGTCAGTTGCTTGCTCCGGAGAACGGAGTCTTAGTCATCTTTCCCATGAGGCATGGTTCGCAAGCATCAAGTGATTCATAATCAAGTGATTCCAAAATCCCATTAGCATGGAGTTTCTTCATGCGCTTTACACCAATATGACATAAACGGTAGTGCTACAAATAAGTTGCACTATCATTATTAACTTTGCATCTTTTGGTTTCAATATTATGATTATGTGTATCACTACGATCGAGATCCAACGAACTATTTTTATTGGGTGTGTAACCATATAAGGTTTTATTCATGTAAACAGAACAACAATTTATTCTCTTACTTAAATGAATAACCGTATTACAATAAACATGATCAAATCATATTCATGCTTAACGCAAACACCAAATAACACTTATTCAGGTTCAACACTAATCCCGAAAGTATAGGGAGTGTGCGATGATGATCATATCAATCTTGGAACCACTTCCAACACACATCGTCACTTCACCCTTAACTAGTCTCTGTTTATTCTGCAACTCCCGTTTCGAGTTACTAAACTTAGCAACTGAACTAGTATCAAATACTGAGGGGTTGCTATAAACACTAGTAAAGTACACATCAATAACATGTATATCAAATATACTTATGTTCACTTTGCCATCCTTCTTATCTGCCAATCACTTGGGGTAGTTCCGCTTCCAGTGACCAGTCCCTTTGCAGTAAAAACACTTAGTCTCAGGCTTAGGACCAGACTTGGGCTTCTTCACTTGAGCAGCAACTTGCTTGCTGTTCTTCTTGAAGTTCCCCTTCTTCCCTCTGCCTTTTTTTAAAACTAGTGGTCTTGTCTTCCATCAACACTTGATGTTTTTCTCGATTTCTACCTTCGTCAATTTCCGCATTAAGAAGAGCTTGGGAATCGTTTCCGTTATCCCTTGCATATCATAGTTCATCACGAAGTTCTACTAACTTGGTGATGATGACTAGAGAATTTTGTCAATCACTATCTTATCTGGAAGATTAACTCCCACTTGATTCAAGCGATTGTAGTACTCAGACAATCTGAGCACATGCTCACTAGTTGAGCGATTCTCCTCCATCTTTTAGCTATAGAACTTGTTGGAGACTTCATATCTCTCAAGTCGGGTATTTGCTTGAAATATTAACTTCAACTCCTGGAACATCTCATATGCCCCATGACGTTCAAAACGTCTTTGAAGTCCCGATTCTAAGCCATTAAGCATGGTGCACTAAACTATCAAGTAGTCATCATATTGAGCTAGCCAAACGTTCATAACGTCTGCATCTGCTCCTGCAATAGGTCCGTCACCTAGCGGTGCATCAAGGACATAATTCTTCTGTGCAGCAATGAGGATAAACCTCAGATCACGGATCCAATCCACATCATTGCTACTAACATCTTTCAACACAATTTTCTCTAGGAACATATCGAAATAAACACAGGGAAGCAACAACGCGAGCTATTGATCTACAACATAATTTGCAAAATATTACCAGGACTAAGTTCATGATAAATTTAAGTTCAATTAATCATATTACTTAAGAACTCCCACTTAGATAGACATCCCTCTAATCCTCTAAGTGATCACGTGATCCAAATCAACTAAACCATATCCAATCATCACGTGACATGGAGTAGTTTCATTGGTGAACATCACTATGTTGATCATATCTACTATATGATTCACGCTCGACCTTTCGGTCTCCGTGTTCCGAGGCCATATCTGTATATGCTTGTCTCGTCAAGTATAACCTGAGTATTCCGCGTGTGCAACTGTTTTGTACCCGTTGTATTTGAACGTAGAGCCTATCACACCCGATCATCACGTGGTGTCTCAGCACGAAGAACTTTCGCAACGGTGCATACTCAGGGAGAACACTTCTTGATAATTAGTGAGAGATCATCTTAAAATGCTACCATCAAACTAAGCAAAAATAAGATATGTGACATGATATGGCCATCATCATCTTGCGCCTTTGATCTCCATCTCCAAAGTACTGTCATGATCTCTATCGTCACCGGCATGACACCATGATCTCCATCATCTTGACCTATATAAATGTGTCGTCACACAGTCGTCTTGCCAACTATTGCTCTTGCAACTATTGCTATCGCATAGCGATAAAGTAAAGCAATTATTTGGCGCTTGCATCTTATGCAATAAAGACAACCATAAGGCTTTTGCCAGTTGCCGATAACTTTAACAAAACATGATCATCTCATACAACAACTTATATCTCATCATGTTTTGACCATATCACATCACAACATGCCCTAGCAAAAACAAGTTAGACGTCCTCTACTTTGTTGTTGCAAGTTTTACGTGGCTGCTACGGCCTTAAGCAAGAACCAATCTTACCTACGCATCAAAACCACAATGATAGTTTGTCAAATTGGTGCTGTTTTAACCTTCACAAGGACCGGGCGTAGCCACACTTGGTTCAACTAAAGTTGGAGAAACTGTCACCCGCAAGCCACCTATGTGCAAAGCACGTTGGGAGAACCGGTCTCGCGTAAGCGTACGCGTAATGTCGGTCCGGGCCGCTTCATCCAACAATACCGCCGAACCAAAGTATGACATGCTGGTAAGCAGTATGACTTATATCGCCCACAACTCACTTGTGTTCTACTCGTGCATATAACATCAACATATAAAACCTAGGCTCGGATGCCACTGTTGGGTTTCGTAGTAATTTCAAAAAAATTCCTACGCACATGCAAGATCATGTGATGCATAGCAACGAGGGGGGGGGAGTGTGATCTGCATACCTAGTAGATCGACAACGGAAGCGTTTGGTTGATGTAGTCGTACGTCTTCACGATCCGAACGATCAAGCACCGAAACTACGGCACCTCCGAGTTCTAGCACACGTTCAGCTCGATGACCCCCGGACTCCGATCCAGCAAAGTGTCGGGGAAGAGTTCCCTCAGCACGACGGCGTGGTGACGATCTTGATGTACTACAGCAGCAGGGCTTAGCCTAAACTCCGCTACAATATTATCGAGGACTATGGTGGTTGGGGGCGCCGCACACGGCTAAGGAAAAGATCACGTGGATCAACTTGTGTTCATGGGGTGCCCCTTGCCTCAGTATATAAAGGATGGGGGAGGAGGAGGCTGGCCAAGGCTAGGTGCGGCCAGGATGTGGAGTCCTACTAGGACTCCAAGTCCTAGTAGGAGTCCACCAAGAGGGGAGGAAGGGAGACGGAAGTGGAGGAGAAGGAGAGGTGGCCGTCCCCCTTTTCCCTAGTCCAATTCGGACTAGAGGGGAGGGGGGGCGCAGCAGCCCCTTGGCCCTTTCTCCTCTTCCCACTAAAGCCTATCAAGGCCCATTGCTTCTCCCGTAACTACCCGGTACTTCGAAAAATACCCGAATCTCTCGGAACCTTTCCGATGTCCGAATATAGTCGTCCAATATATCAATCTTTACGTCTCGACCATTTCGAGACTCCTAGTCATGTACCCGATCTCATCTGGGATTCATAACTCCTTCGGTACATCAAAACTCATAAACTCATAATATAACTGTCATCGAAACCTTAAGCGTGCGGACCCTATGGGTTCGAGAACAATGTAGACATGACCGAGACACGTCTCCGGTCAATAACCAATAGCGGGACCTGGATGCCCATATTGGCTCCTACATATTCTACGAAGATCTTTATCGGTCAGACCGCATAACAACATACGTTGTTCCCTTTGTCATCGGTATGTTACTTGCCCGAGATTCGATCGTCGGTATCTTAATACCTAGTTCAATCTCGTTACCGGCAAGTCTCTTTACTCGTTCCGTAATACATCATCTCACAACTAACTCATTAGTTGCAATGCTTGCAAGGCTTATGTGATGTGCATTACCGAGATGGCCCAGAGATACCTCTCCGACAATCGGAGTGACAAATCCTAATCTCGAAATACGCCAACCCAACATGTACCTTTGGAGACACCTGTAGAGCTCCTTTATAATCACCCAGTTACGTTGTGACGTTTGGTAGCACACAAAGTGTTCCTCTGGCAAACGGGAGTTGCATAATCTCATAGTCATATGAACATGTATAAGTCATGAAGAAAGCAATAGCAACATACTAAACGATCGGGTGCTAAGCTAATGGAATGGGTCATGTCAATCACATCATTCTCCTAATGATGTGATCCCGTTAATCAAATAATAACTCTTTTGTTTATGGTTAGGAAACATAACCATCTTCGATTAACGAGCTAGTCAAGTAGAGGCATACTAGTGACACTTTGTTTGTCTATGTATTCACACAAGTATTATGTTTCCGGTTAATACAATTCTAGCATGAATAATAAACATTTATCATGATATAAGGAAATAAATAATAACTTTATTATTGCCTCTAGGGCATATTTCCTTCAGGTTGTTCTAGGATCACTTCTTGATCATAGATGTTAGACCGTGCTTTTGCCTTCTCTTCTCGCTCTCTTTTGCGAATATGTTAGCCACCATATATGCTAGTCGCTTGCTGTAGCTCCACCTCATACCTTTTACCTACCTATAAGCTTAAATAGTCTTGATCGCGAGGGTGCGAGATTGCTGAGTCCCCGTGACTCACAGATTACTTCCAAACTAGATGCAGGGCCCGATGACTCCGTTCCAGATTATGTGCTTGAGATCAAGTGGGAGTTCGACGAAGACTCACGCTGTTACTATGTGTCTTTCCCTGATGATCAGTAGTGGTGCCCAGTTGGGGCGATCGGGACCGTGTCGCATGTTGGGGTTGATCTTTTATTTTGGTACCGTAGTCGGACCATGAGTGTATTGGATGATTGTAATGTTATTCATGTACTTTGTGTGACGTGGCGAGTGTAAGCCAACTATGTTCCTTTCCCCTTATTATCTATTTACATGGGTTGTTGTGAAGATTACCTTACTTGCGACATTGCTTTCAATGTGGTTATGCCTCTAAGTCGTGCTTCGACACGTAGGAGATATAGCCGCATCGAGGGCGTTACAAGTTGGTAATCAGAGCCTTCCCCGACCTTAGGAGCCCCCACTGCTTGATCGAATTAGTTGTCGTTGTTGAGTCTAGAAAAATGTTTTGAGTCATTTAGGAATTATATATCGGAGAGTTTAGGGATTCTTTTTACTCCCCAGTCCCTTCATCGCTCTGGTAAGGCATCCCGACGTAGATATTTGACTCTTCTCTTCTCAAATTTCACTAAAAAAAATTTAGGATCACGCGGGTATCTTGGTATCGTTCCGATCGATTTGTGACGAGAACAGTGTTCTTGGTGCCTCCTGTCATTTAGGGGTTGTGGCAGTGTCTCGGGGAGTTGAGCTCCGAGGTGTTGTCGTCACAATTTTATCGTTGCAGTTCTGGAATACCTGAGTTTAGTTTCACCGACATCGAAAATCTCCTTTATGTAGTTGTTGGTGAGATAACCTCGACGCCACCCAGTACTGGGGCGGGAGTTCGGGAGTATTGCCATAACTCGTATAACGGATGATTTTCGAAGGTTGAGGTAAATGATTTTTGAAGGTTTCTTGGTTATGTGTTGAAGGATGGATGCAGCTGGATGTAGGATTTGCTAGTTTGGGTGAGATATTATGCTTCCCCTGTATCCCCAACACCTGATTGCATAACTGGAAAATTTTGGGAGTTTATAAGTGGGAATTCAAGTAGCTCTTAGGATATCTTTCCGACAGATGTATGATATGAAATTGGGGTTCGACGTCTAGTGGTCCGCCTATCCATGGTTGGTTTTACAGTGGTCTCGTTGTGTCTTAAAGAGTCCTTGGCTATGCCGACTCGGGGACGCTTCTTATGTCATGTGCACTGCCTTGTACATGATGGTGTTGTATGATCGAGCCCGTGTAGGCCCCACCATGAAAACTTCGGACGAAATCTCTATCATATGTTTGTTCTGGCTTATTCCGCAAGCCAATCCTTTGTTTTGTTCTGAGTTGTGGTATTCGAGTTACTTCGAAGTCAAATGTTGATTCCATACCTTTCCTAAACGGTGTTCTCATACTCTGATGTGAATACTAATCCTTTATGATCATCGAGATTGTCATGTCAATCCTTTTCAACCGGTGTGTTTCTCTTCAAGTGGATCCGATCATTTCAACATTTGCAAGATCCAATCTCAGTTTTTTCGTCAACGGTGTTTGCTTCATCCGTTCCAAGTTTCCTTTGTTTTCCCGCCCACCCACCCTTTTTTTCTTCAAGGACTCGGATCTCTTAATCAAGTATCCATTTCGTTGATTTGAAGTATCTCCATTCTTTTCCGTCAATGTTCTTATCCGGTGATTCTCATGAAGATGCTCTTCAAGTTCGTCATTCTTCATTCTTTTCATCTCCGGTGGATTTAAGTCAAGCTTTGTTGCTCATATCCTTTGCTCATTACACTGTTTTCTCATGTCGGTGCACCTCATAATCATTCACTTCTCGCTATTCAATTGTTCCGGAGTGCTGAAGATATCTCTGGAGATTCAAGTTTCTATTCGTAATCCTTTCAAGCTCTTTCGAGGATGTTACCTCATTCAAGTCGTTTAATTCAACCGTTGTAATCTCTATTTTAAATCATTCAACGTTGTATCTTTGAGTGGGTCCTAACCCACAGGTTCTTTTTCAGGATCTTACCCGACTCCTCTTATTTTCCCAGAGCTATCCTCAAAGGTCTTTTCGGAGTTTGACGTAAGAATGATTCATCATCGGTCATATGTATTTCTCCAAGATCTTTCAAATTCTTTTCATCGTTGGCTCATCCTTTCCATTCTTCATTCCGGAGTGCCTCAATAATTCTTGGTGGTGTTTCTCGTCGTCATTCTCAACATTTGAAGACCGAAGAGGAGTTTTACCTCCATATCTTATCCGTTCTCTCAGAGATTCGTGGTTCTAGTTCGAGCCATCCTCTCATAATTATTTTGATTGTGAGAACTCTTTTCACCTATCCGGAGCAATTCAAGAGTCTTCTCAGTTTGATTCTCCGGAGCCCATCATCTTAGAATTATTCTTTCTAGCTTTCAGCTCTCCTTCTCTAAATCTTACCGGTGCACCACTCAATATTCTCTAATCAGCTCGTTTCAGTGGTATCTAAATCCCCTCAAGTATCATCATTCGTTCTCTAATTCTTACCGGTGATTCATTCTTTTACTTCCTTCATTTCCAATTCTTGCGGTCGTTCGTTCAAGACTTCTCTTCCTTCTTTACCATATAAATCTATTCGTTATTTCAATCCTTCCGGTGGATCGTTGAAGACCTTCTCAAGTTGCGCTATATCTATCTTCATCCTTGTTACGAGAATAAGTAGTGTGCCAAATCCGTTGCTTGTCATCAATTTAAATTGGTGAAGGATACGCATAACATAATTCTTATTCTTGTTTCATCCAAGTGATCAATTCCTTCCTTCGGAGTTTGTTCATGATGAATAAATTCTTGATTTCTTTCCTTCATCTTTCTTTTCCAGAATTCTAGGTTTTTTCCCCACATTATCTCATCGTGAAGCTCCATATAAGCATTGCAAGGCTTCAATCTTATTCTTTTCATCCGTCTTTTCATTTGTTCATCCTTTTTCTTACCGGACATCATCATGGAGGTTCTATATGATGGTTCATAAAGGATTTAATTCCTTCTCCAAGTCTTTCATCGAGATTCTTTTCTAAGAAGCTCAAGCTTTCTTCATATTGTAATCCAGAGTGCAATTCTTTCTACCATATCATTGAAGGTGGTATTATGTCATTCTTGATAATTTGAGTTCATGTTTCATGATTCACACGTTGTTAAGAATGAGGTATTTTAAATCCATCAACCTCTTCGTTGGAGGTATCTTGTGTCATATTTCACCTAAAGCCTTCCCTAAGGATCGTTGCTATTTATGGTGCTTATAAATGACCCAAGTTCTTCATTTATCCTCCCGGTGAAATAAGTTTCTCGTCGCCTTGTTCATATCATTCCAATCTATCGTTTTCGTTAGTGGCAGAATTTCACCTCAGCTTTGGAATGTTCTCCATAAGTCCACTACAAGCTTACTCTTTTCGTTGTTGGTTTTCCAACAACTCCGCTCGAACTTTCCCCTAAAGATGATTTTCAAAATCATTTGAGGTAGAAGATATTGTTTTCTACTCCATTCATTCCATTCCTTCCTCTCATTTCTTCCGGAGGCGTTGTGATGTTTCTCTTTTCTCTCATCATCTCGGATGGTGTTCTTTTCGTGCTTACCCATTTAACCGGAGTGTCGCGTCCTCTTTTCAAGTATCCTCTCATCTTGCCAAGGTCATGTTAAATTCCTTCCTTTTCCAACCGGAATGTTGTCGTATTTGATCTCTATCGTTCCGTGTGTTTTTTTCAACCGGAGTGCTTGCATGTGCTTCTTGTTCATTGCAACCTTTATTTTTATGTCTTTCAACCTACAAGGTTTGTTGGGGAACATAGTAATTTCAAAAAATTTCCTACGCACATGCAAGATCATGGTGATGCATAGCAACCAGAGGGGAGAGTGTGATCTACGTACCCTTGTAGATTGACAACAGAAGCGTTTGGTTGATGTAGTCGTACGTCTCCACGACCCGACCGATCAAGCACGGAAACTACGGTACCTCCGAGTTGTAGCACACGTTCAGCTCGATGACGATCCCCGGACTCCGATCCAGCAAAGTGTCGGGGAAGAGTTCCGTCAGCACGACGGCGTGGTGACGATCTTGATGCACTACCGCCGCAGGGCTTCGCCTAAGCACCGCTACAATATTATCGAGGACTATGGTGGAAGGGGGCACCGCACACGGCTAAGAATATGATCACGTGGATCAACTTGTGTCTCAAGGGGTGCCCTCTGCCCCCGTATATAAAGGATCAAGGGGAGGAGGCCGGCCGGCCCTCTATGGCGCGCCAAGGAGGAGTCCTCCTCCTAGTAGGAGTAGGACTCCTACTAGGAGGGGAAAAGAAGTGGGGAGGGAGAGGGAAAGGGGGGCGCCGCCCCCCCTCTCCTAGTCCAATTCGGACCAGGGGGGAGGAGGCGCACGTCCCACCTTTGGCTGCCCCTCTCTCTCTCCACTAAGGCCCATATGGCCCATTACTTCTCCCGGGGGGGTTCCGGTAACCCTCCGGCTCTCCGGTTTTCGCCAAAATCACCCGGAACACTTCCGGTGTCCGAATATAGCCGTCCAATATATCAATATTTATGTCTCGACCATCTCGAGACTCCTCGTCATGTCCGTGATCACATCCGAGACTCTGAACTAACTTTGGTACATCAAAACTCATAAACTCATAATATAACTGTCATCGAAACCTTAAGCGTGCGGACCCTACGGGTTCGAGAACAATGTAGACATGACCGAGACACGTCTACGGTCAATAACCAATAGCGGAACCTGGATGCTCATATTGGCTCCTACATATTCTACGAAGATCTTTATCAGTCAGACCGCATAACAACATACGTTGTTCCCTTTGTCATCGGTATGTTACTTGCCCGAGATTCGATCGTCGGTATCCCATACCTAGTTCAATCTCGTTACCGGCAAGTCTCTTTACTCGTTCCGTAATACATCATCTCACAACTAAGTCATTAGTTGCAATGCTTGCAAGGCTTATGTGATGTGTATTACCGAGAGGGCCCAGAGATACCTCTCCGACAATCGGAGTGACAAATCCTAATCTCGAAATACGCCAACCCAACATGTACCTTTGGAGACACCTGTAGAGCACCTTTATAATCACCCATTTACGTTGTGACGTTTGGTAGCACACAAAGTGTTCCTCCGGAAAACGGGAGTTGCATAATCTCATAGTCATAGGAACATGTATAAGTCATGAAGAAAGCAATAGCAACATACTAAATGATCGGGTGCTAAGCTAATGGAATGGGTCATGTCAATCAGATCATTCATCTAATGATGTGATCCCGTTAATCAAATAACAACTCTTTGTTTATGGTTAGGAAACATAACCATCTTTGATTAACGAGCTAGTCAAGTAGAGGCATACTAGTGACACTCTGTTTGTCTATGTATTCACACATGTATTATGTTTCCGGTTAATACAATTCTAGCATGAATAATAAACATTTATCATGATATAAGGAAATAAATAATAACTTATTATTGCCTCTAGGGCATATTTCCTTCAGTCTCCCACTTTCACTAGAGTCAATAATCTAGATTACACAGTAATGATTCTAACACCCATGGAGCCTTGGTGCTGATCATGTTTTGCTCGTGGAAGGGGCTTAGTCAATGGGTCTGCAACATTCAGATCCGTATGTATCTTGCAAATCTCTATGTCTCCCACCTGGACTAGATCCCGGATGGAATTGAAGCGTCTTCTGATGTGCTTGGTTCTCTTGTGAAATCTGGATTCCTTTGCCAAGGCAATTGCACCAGTATTGTCACAAAAGATTTTCATTGGACCCGATGCACTAGGTATGACACCTAGATCGGATATGAACTCCTTCATCCAGACTCCTTCATTTGCTGCTTCCGAAGCAGCTATCTACTCCGCTTCACATGTAGATCCCGCTACAACGCTTTGTTTAGAACTGCACCAACTGACAGCTCCACCGTTTAATGTAAACACGTATCCGGTTTGCGATTTAGAATCGTCCGGATCAGTGTCAAAGCTTGCATCAACGTAACCTTTTACGATGAGCTCTTTGTCACCTCCATATATGAGAAACATATCCTTAGTCCTTTTCAGGTATTTCAGGATGTTCTTGACCGCTGTCCAGTGATCCACTCCTGGATCACTTTGGTACCTCCCTGCTAGACTTATAGCAAGGCACACATCAGGTCTGGTACACAACATTGCATACATGATAGAGCCTATGGCTGAAGCATAGGGAACATCTTTCATTTTCTCTTTATCTTCTGCAGTGGTCGGGCATTGAGTCGTAGTCAACTTCACACCTTGTAACACAGGCAAGAACCCTTTCTTTGCTTGATCCATTTTGAACTTCTTCAAAACTTTGTCAAGGTATGTGCTTTGTGAAAGTCCAATTAAGCGTCTCGATCTATCTCTATAGATCTTAATGCCTAATATGTAAGCAGCTTCACCGAGGTCTTTCATTGAAAAACTCTTATTCAAGTATCCCTTTATGCTATCCAGAAATTCTATATCATTTCCAATTAGTAATATGTCATCCACATATAATATCAGAAATGCTACAGAGCTCCCACTCACTTTCTTGTAAATACAGACTTCTCCAAAAGTCTGTATAAAACCAAATGCTTTGATCACACTATCAAAGCGTTTATTCCAACTCCGAGAGGCTTGCACCAGTCTATAAATGGATCGCTGGAGCTTGCACACTTTGTTAGCTCCCTTTGGATCGACAAAACCTTCTGGTTGCATCATACACAACTCTTCTTCCAGAAATCCATTCAGGAATGCAGTTTTTACATCCATCTGTCAAATTTCATAATCATAAAATGCGGCAATTGCTAACATGATTCGGATAGACTTGAGCATCGCTACGGGTGAGAAGGTCTCATCGTAGTCAATCCCTTGAACTTGCCGAAAACCTTTTGCGACAAGTCGAGCTTTGTAGACAGTAATATTTCCGTTAGTGTCAGTCTTCTTCTTGAAGATCCATTTATTCTCAATTGCTTGCCGATCATCGGGAAAGTCAACCAAAGTCCATACTTTGTTCTCATACATGGATCCCATCTCAGATTTCATGGCTTCAAGCCATTTTGCGGAATCTGGGCTCACCATCGCTTCTTCATAGTTTGTAGGTTCATCATGATCTAGTAGCATGACTTCCAGAACAGGATTACCATACCACTCTGGCGCGAATCTCACTCTGGTTGATCTACGAGGTTCAGTAGTATCTTGTTCTGAAGTTTCATGATCATCATCATTAGCTTCCTCACTAACTGATGTAGGTGTCACTGAAACAGTTTTCTGTGATGCACTACTTTCCAATAAGGGAGCAGGTACAGTTACCTCGTCAAGTTCTACTTTCCTCCCACTCACTTCTTTCGAGAGAAACTCCTTCTCCAGAAAGTTTCCGAACTTAGCAACAAAAGTCTTGCCTTTGGATATGTGATAGAAGGTGTATCCAATAGTCTCCTTTGGATATCCTATGAAGACACATTTCTCCGATTTGGGTTCGAGCTTATCAGGTTGAAGCTTTTTCACATAAGCATCGCAGCCCCAAACTTTCAGAAACGACAATTTTGGTTTCTTGCCAAACCACAGTTCATAAGGCGTCGTCTCAACGGATTTTGATGGTGCCCTATTTAACGTGAATGCGGCCGTCTCTAGAGCGTATCCCCAAAACGATAGCGGTAAATCAGTAAGAGACATCATATATCGCACCATATCTAGTAAAGTACGATTACGACGTTCGGACACACCATTACGTTGTGGTGTTCCGGGTGGCGTGAGTTGCGAAACTATTCCACAATTTTTCAAATGTACACCAAACTCGTAACTCAAATATTCTCCTCCATGATCAGATCGTAGAAACTTTATTTTCTTGTTACGATGATTTTCAACTTCACTCTGAAATTCTTTGAACTTTTCAAACATTTCAGACTTATGTTTCATTAAGTAGATATACCCATATCTGCTTAAGTCATTTGTGAAGGTGAGAAAATAACGATATCCGCCACGAGCCTCAATATTCATCGGACCACATACATCTGTATGTATGATTTCCAACAAATCTGTTGCTCTCTCCATAGTACCGGAGAACGGTGTTTTGGTCATCTTGCCCATGAGGCACGGTTCGCAAGTACCAAGTGATTCATAATCAAGTGGTTCCAAAAGTCCATCAGTATGGAGTTTCTTCATGCGCTTTACACCGATATGACCTAAACGGCAGTGCCACAAATACGTTGCACTATCATTATCAACTCTGCATCTTTTGGCTTCAACACTATGAATATGTGTGTCACTACTATCGAGATTCAATAAAAATAGACCACTCTTTAAGGGTGCATGACCATAAAAGATATTACTCATATAAATAGAACAACCATTATTCTTAGATTTAAATGAATAACCGTTTCGCATCAAACAAGATCCAGATATAATGTTCATGCTTAACGCTGGCACCAAATAACAATTATTTAGGTCTAATATTAATCCCGAAGGTAGATGTAGAGGTAGCGTGCCGACTGCGATCACATTGACTTTGGAACCGTTTCCCACGCGCATCGTCACCTCGTCCTTAGCCAATCTTCGCTTAATCCGTAGTCCCTATTTCGAGTTGCAAATATTAGCAACAGAACCAGTATCAAATACCCAGGTGCTACTGCGAGCATTAGTAAGGTACACATCAATAACATGTATATCACATATACCTTTGTTCACCTTGCCATCCTTCTTATCCGCCAAATACTTGGGGCAGTTCCGCTTCCAGTGACCAGTCTGCTTGCAGTAGAAGCACTCAGTTTCAGGCTTAGGTCCAGGTTTGGGTTTCTTCTCTTGAGTAGCAACTTGCTTGCTGTTCTTTTTGAAGTTCCCCTTCTTCTTCCCTTTGCCCTTTTTCTTGAAACTAGTGGTCTTGTTGACCATCAACACTTGATGCTCCTTCTTGATTTCTACCTCCGCAGCTTTCAGCATTGCGAAGAGCTCGAGAATAGTCTTATTCATCCCTTGCATATTATAGTTCATCACGAAGCTCTTGTAGCTTCGTGGCAGTGATTAGAGAATTCTGTCAATGACGCAATCATCTGGAAGGTTAACTCCCAATTGAATCAAGTGATTATTATACCCAGACATTTTGAGTATATGCTCATTGACAGAACTGTTCTCCTCCATCTTGCAGCTATAGAAATTATTGGAGACTTCATATCTCTCAATCCAGGCATTTGCTTGAAATATTAACTTCAACTCCTGGAACATCTCATATGCTCCATGACGTTCAAAACGTCGTTCAAGTCCCGATTCTAAGCCGTAAAGCATGGCACACTAAACTATCGAGTAGTCATCAGCTTTGCTCTGCCAGACGTTCATAACATCTGGTGTTGCTCCAGCAGCAGGCCTGGCACCCAGCGGTGCTTCCAGGACGTAATTCTTCTGTGCAGCAATGAGGATAATCCTCAAGTTACGAACCTAGTCCGTGTAATTGCTACCATCATCTTTCAACTTTGCTTTCTCAAGGAACGCATTAAAATTCAACGGAACAACAGCACAAGCCATCTATCTACAATCAAGCATAAACAAGCAAGAAACTATCAGGTACTAAGTTTCATGATAAATTTAGGTTCAATTAATTTACTTAAAGAACTCCCACTTAGATAGACATCCCTCTAATCCTCTAAGTGATTACGTGATCCAAATCAACTAAACCATGTCCGATCATCACGTGAGATGGAGTAGTTTCATTGGTGAACATCACTATGTTGATCATATCTACTATATGATTCACGCTCGACCTTTCGGTCTCCGTGTTCCGAGGCCATATTTGTATATGCTTGGCTCGTCAAGTATAACCTGAGTATTCCGCGTGTGCAACTATTTTGCACCCGTTGTATTTGAATGTAGAGCCTATCACACCCGATCATCACGTGGTGTCTCAGCACGAAGAACTTTCGCAACGGTGCATACTCAGGGAGAACACTTCTTGATAATTAGTGAGAGATCATCTTATAATGCTACCGTCAATCAAAGCAATATAAGATGCATAAAAGATAAACATCACATGCAATCAATATAAGTGATATGATATGGCCATCATCATCTTGTGCTTGTGATCTCCATCTTCGAAGCACCGTCATAATCACCATCGTCACCGGCGCGACACCTTGATCTCCATCGTAGCATCGTTGTCGTCTCGCCAATCTTATGCTTCCACGACTATCGCTACCGCTTAGTGATAAAGTAAAGCATTACAGCGCGATTGCATTGCATACAATAAAGCGACAACCATATGGCTCCTGCCAGTTGCCGATAACTCGGTTACAAAACATGATCATCTCATACAATAAAATTTAGCATCATGTCTTGACCATATCACATCACAACATTCCCTGCAAAAACAAGTTACATGTCCTCTACTTTGTTGTTGCAAGTTTTATGTGGCTGCTACGGGCTTAAGCAAGAACCAATCTTACCTACGCATCAAAACCACAATGATAGTTTGTCAAGTTGGTGATGTTTTAACCTTCGCAAGGACCGGGCGTAGCCACACTCGGTTCAACTAAAGTTGGAGAAACTGTCACCCGCAAGCCACCTATGTGCAAAGCATGTCGGGAGAACCGGTCTCGCGTAAGCGTACGCGTAATGTCGGTCCGGGCTGCTTCGTCCAACAATACCGCCGAACCAAAGCATGACATGCTGGTAAGCAGTATGACTTATATCGCCCACAACTCACTTGTGTTCTACTCGTGCATATAACATCAACATATAAAACCTAGGCTCAGATGCCACTGTTGGGGAACGTAGTAATTTCAAAAAAATTCCTACACACACGCAAGATCATGGTGATGCATAGCAACGAGAGGGGAGAGTGTGACCTACGTACCCTTGTAGATCGACAACGGAAGCGTTTGGTTGATGTAGTCGTACGCCTCCACGACCCGACCGATCAAGCACCGAAACTACAGTACCTCCGAGTTCTAGCATACGTTCAGCTCGATGACGATCCCCGGACTCTGATCCAGCAAAGTGTCGGGGAAGAGTTCCGTCAGCACGACGGCGTGGTGACGATCTTGATGCACTACCGTCGCAGGGCTTCGCCTAAGCACCGCTACAATATTATCAAGGACTATGGTGGAAGGGGGCACCGCACACGGCTAAGAATATGATCACGTGGAACAACGTGTGTCTCAAGGGGTGCCCTCTGCCCCCGTATATAAAGGATCAAGGGGAGGAGGTCGGCCGGCCCTCTATGGCGCGCCAAGGAGGAGCTAGGAGGAGGACTCCTACTAGGAGGGGGAAAGAAATCGGGAGGGAGAGGGAAAGGGGGGCGCCGCCCCCCCTCTCCTAGTCCAATTCGGACCAGGGGGGAGGAGGCGCGTGACCCACCTTTGGCTGCCCCTCTCTCTCTCCACTAAGGCCCATATGGCCCATTACTTCTCCCGGGGGGTTCCCGTAACCCTCCGGCTCTCCGGTTTTCTCCGAAATCACCCGGAACACTTTCGGTGTCCGAATATAGCTGTCCAATATATCAATCTTTATGTCTCAACCATTTCGAGACTCCTCGTCATGTCCATGATCACATTCGGGACTCCGAACTAACTTCGGTACATCCAAACTCATAAACTCATAATATAACTGTCATCGAAACCTTAAGCGTGCGGACCCTACGGGTTCGAGAACAATGTAGACATGACCGAGACACGTCTCCGGTCAATAACCAATAGCGGAACCTGGATGCTCATATTGGCTCCTACATATTCTACGAAGATCTTTATCGGTCAGACCGCATAACAACATACGTTGTTCCCTTTGTCATCGGTATGTTACTTGCCCGAGATTCAACCGTCGGTATCCCATACCTAGTTCAATCTCGTTACCGGAAAGTCTCTTTACTCGTTCCGTAATACATCATCTCACAACTAACTCATTAGTTGCAATGCTTGCAAGGCTTATGTGATGTGTATTACCGAGAGGGCCCAGAGATACCTCTAGGACAATCGGAGTGACAAATCCTAATCTCGAAATACGCCAACCCAACATGTACCTTTGGAGACACCTGTAGAGCACCTTTATAATCACCCATTTACGTTGTGACGTTTGGTAGCACACAAAGTGTTCCTCCGGCAAACGGGAGTTGCATAATCTCATAGTCATAGGAACATGTATAAGTCATGAAGAAAGCAATAGCAACATACTAAACGATCGGGTGCTAAGCTAATGGAATGGGTCATGTCAATCTGATCATTCATCTAATGATGTGATCCCATTAATCAAATAACAACTCTTTGTTTATGGTTAGGAAACATAACCATCTTTGATTAACGAGCTAGTCAAGTAGAGGCATACTAGTGACACTCTGTTTGTCGATGTATTCACACATGTATTATGTTTCCGGTTAATACATTTCTAGCATGAATAATAAACATTTATCATGATATAAGGAAATAAATAATAATTTTATTATTGCCTCTAGGGAATATTTCCTTCAAGGTTCTCGTAATGTTCCTTGTTCCTCTTTTCTAACGGAGTGTTTTCAACTTTGTTCACCTTCGTTGTGTTCTTTCTCGAATTTTGTTCAACCTTTCAAGGTTCGTGGTTTCACTCGTTTGTCAAAGAAGCAACTTAGTTTTACCTCTTCTCATTCTCTTCTGTTTTACCTTCGGTGCCATCCTAGATCTCGGGACGAGATCCTCTCGTAGTGGTGGAGTGTTGTAACGCCCCAAGACCGGAGCTTCAGATGCCTTCCAGGGTTTCCGGGTTTCGTCGTGTGTTTTGTTTGGTTCATTGCATTCATCATTGCATCATGTCATCATGCCATCATGTCATTTCTTTTTCTTAACTCAACTAAATAAATGGCATGGATCCTTGATCCATTTGAACCGAGGGAATTCACATGATGATTCTCTTTACAACATATCCTCTCGATATTTAGAGAGCTATAGTAAATATTCCAATTATTTGGATTTACCGCAAACACACGTGCAATTTAAAAACTGAAAGCACAAGTGCTCCCTGGGTGGTTTTGATAATTGATGACAACATATCTCTTGTTGGACTAACATTTCGATCTAGCATGTTTCAGATAAGTTCAACAATGGAGTGGCATGGACTAAAGGTTGTGGGAACTCCTTCAAGATGCTAAGGACAAAGGATTGGCTAAAGCTTCAAGCTCAAGACTCCTCATTTTACATTTTAGTGATCCAAGATCACATTGAGTCTTTAGGAAAAGCCAATATTATCAAGGAGGGATGAGGTGTTGCTTAATGAGCCTCTTGCTTCATGTGCTTAGTGATATGCTCCAAAACTCTCAGATACTTTCCCACTTCCACATATGACCTAAACCCAAAGCCAAACTCGGTCATACCGATTCTTCCTATCCGGCGCCACCGAGTTTCACTTGTCATAAGCCACTGCCAAACCCTAATCAGTTCGGTCTCACCGATGGGATCTCGGTCTCACCGAGATGGGCTTGCAAACTCTCTGTTACCCATTGCAATATTCTCAGTCACACCGAAATATGCAATCGGTTCCACCGAGTTTGCTTGACCAAATCTCAGTTTCACTTATTACCCAAATCGGTCCCACCGAGTTTGAGTAATCGGTCAAACCGAGTTTTGGATCTACCCTAACCCTAGCACATCGGTCCCACCGAGTTGATCCAGTCGGTCCCACCGAAATCTCTAACGGTCACTAGGTTTACATTTTCGGTCCGACCGAGTTTGTTGATTCGGTCCCACCGAGATTGGAAAACTGTGTGTAATGGTTGGATTTTGTGTGGAGACTATATATACCCCTCCACCTCCTCTTCATTCAAGAAGAGAGCCATCAGACTAAGCCTACACTTCCAGCACCCTATTTATGAGAGAGAACTACCTACTCATGTGTTGAGGCCAAGATATTCCATTCCTACCATATGAATCTTGATCTCTAGCTTTCCCCAAGTTGCTTTCCACTCAAATCTTCTTTCCACCAAATCCAATCCTATGAGAGAGAGTTGAGTGTTGGGGAGACTATCATTTGAAGCACAAGAGCAAGGAGTTCATTACCTACACACCATTTGTTACTTCTTGGAGAGTGGTGTCTCCTAGATTGGCTAGGTGTCACTTGGGAGCCTCTGACAAGATTGTGGAGTTGAACCAAGAAGTTTGTAAGGGCAAGGAGATCGCCTACTTTGTGAAGATCTACCGCTAGTGAGGCAAGTCCTTCGTGGGCGATGGCCATGGTGGGATAGACAAGGTTGCTTCTTCGTGGACCCTTTGTGGGTGGTTGCTTCTTCGTGGACCCTTCGTGGGTGGAGTCCTGTGTGGACTCACGCAACCTTTACCCTTGGGTGGAGCCCTGTGTGGACTCTCGCAACCGTTACTCTTTGTGGGTTGAAGTCTCCATCAACGTGGATGTAGGATAGCACCACCTATCCGAACCACGGGAAAAACATCCGTGTCTCCAATTGCATTTGATCTCCCCAAACCCTTCCCTTTACATTCTTGCAAGTTGCATGCCTTACATTCCGCTGCTCATATTCCCTTTGCATGCTTGCTTGATATGTATTGTGTGCGTTGAAATTGTCCCTAAACTTCACTTAAACCGAAAAAGCTTAAAAACTGCAACTTTAGCATTAAGTGTCTAATCACCCCCCTCTAGACACATCTACTTCTAGATCCTACAAAAACTCTCAGTTCTTTTCTGCTTCGAGTTGCTCCTCAAACCTTGCCATATATTCTTTCATCTTTTTCCGGAGCTCCAACAAAAATCCGAACATTTTTTGGACCTTCCTAACCCTCACTTCCTATTTGAACCATTTGAATTTAAATCAAATGAGTTTGAATTTAAACTTTCAAAAATGCCCACTCCATTTTTCTTGGAACATGTGCATTTTTGCGAGTCTGGGAAATTTATTCCCGTGCCCAAACTCCTTCTCTACCTTTTCTTTTCTTCCCTTTTCTTCCTCTTTTTCTGTTGTTTTTTTATTAGAGAAGATAGTGGGAGAGAGAGCCCATCCTCTCAGGCCTGCTAGGCCTGCCCTTTTGCCTTAAGGCCCAGCTGACCCCTCCTCTCTACTGGGCCGGCCCCAAGCCCACCTAACGCTGCTAACCCTAGGCCCGAGCGAAACTCTCTCTCGATCGATCCCCAACTTCCCCCGCATCACCTCCTCCTCGTTCCCTCACACCACCAGAGACCTTCGTCCCGACCCCTCGCTCAGCTCCTCTCGATCCCCATGGCCTCTCCCTCATCTCCCTCGCTCCCGCGGCTCCGCGCGCCTCCAGTGCCCGAGCAGCACCGTTGGAGGAGCCGCCCTCGTCCGTCGCCCCGCCTGAAGTCCGCCGATGCCAAGCGCCGCCCTGACCTTCCCGCGGCCACCTCTCCTCCCCCTGCTCCTCCACGCGGTGCCGACCGGTGACCAAGACGAACGGGAACCCCACCGGGGCTCCTTCTCTATGCCCTCTCCTGGAGCCACCCGCTGCTGCTGCTCTTCTTCGAGGCGCAAGTCCCGCCGCGGCTGCTGCTCTGCTCCTGCCCCGTCGGAGACCACGAGCCCCTCCACTCCTTCTTCCAGTGGAGCCCCGTACCTCGACCCCGCCACCACGTCTTCGCCAACCATGCGCCGGACCCCGAGTTCGCCTCCTCCCTGTTTGTGCCCAAGGACCATGTTGCCATGGTCTCTGCCCGTCACCTCCGTTCTGTTTTGCCTTGCTGCCATGCATCTTGTATCCTCTGGTGCTCCCCTGTACTACGACCAGCAGCTCGAGCTGCCTCCATTCATCTCCGGTGACCTCCCGAGGCAGAGTCGTGCAAGTTCCTCCATGCCCTTTCAGTTCATCAAGATCGCCAAGTCCAGTGGTGCACCAAGTACATGGCGCCCTCCCGAGCACCTCCCGTTCATGCCTCCCCTTGTCCTCGTCGGCCATCCGTGAGAAGTTTTGGCATGGCCATGGACGAGAACCCCCCCGAGCATTTTGTTGCCTCGTTGCACTTTCGTTCCTGGAGTTTGGACCGTCAAGACTTGCTGCCGAGACAAGAACCGCCATAAGACGTTTCAGAGATCGCAAAGTACCTCTATCGTTGGCCCTAAACACCTACGGACGTGTACGACTACCGTTGTCCGAAATACCGTGGGTCACAAGCGCCATGAACGACTACCGTCACTTGGGTTCGACAAGATGACGAGTACCACTACGTTTGCCATGTACATCTACCCCAAGACCGGACCATCAAGTACCGCGAGATCCTTTGTACCTCTACCGTCGCCGTGGATCCGACAAGTACCCCTACAACAAGTGTACCTCTACCGTCGTCTTCGGAATCGCTAAGAACATAAGTACCCCTTCGAGATGATGGGACTGGCAAGTTCGAATGACCCCAAGTACCTCTTCGAAACGACCGAGTAACATTACCGTCGGATGCTCGAACGACTACAGGCTGAAATGTCAAGTTCCTCGATGAACCATGTAAGACTACCGTTTCTCGTGGATTCACCTAAGTACCACGTAATGGACGACCCTACAAGTTACCGTCGCCTTGGAGATGTTGGGCTCATCAAGTTCCTCTTCGGAAAAGTACCACTACTTCCCTCAACGTCCTGAGAACGTCTACTTCCCCTACACCGCATCGAACTCGAACCCCTCCGATAATGCACGCTTCGAAGGTATAACCGCCGAGAACGACGCCCATGGACGAATGCTTGCGATGTATGAGTTGAACCGTGTGTTGCTTCGTGTCCGAGTTGTTCGTTGCACGAAGCCCCTCTTTTGCCTTGCCGCCATCATGTGGAAACCCGGAATCCGAGAGCACCCCATCTTCTTGCATGACACACTTGCACCCATTTCCTTTTGCACCGGTATCCCCGTGAGCTTCCGGAACCGATATGTTGTTGTGGCATCATTTTCAGATTCATTGCCGTGGCACCCCTTTTCGTTTCTGCCACGATGACAAATGCTTCATAATGCTCTTGTCAACTTTTAATAAAAATTGCATAAAACTTGCATGTCATCCGCATCATGATAACAACTTCAAGTTTGGTTAAACTTGTTGTTTGCTTTAAATTGCTAATGCATATGGGGATTTACCGGATTTGTTGTTTGTTATATCCGGCCCCATTTAAAATGTTTAGTTTACTTATGCTCCACCTATTTCCATGTTTAAACAACATTTAATATTGTTGAGTACCTAACCGGGAGTGAACCAAATAATTGTTGTGGTGTTTTGTCAATATGCATCCCGATGCATATTGAGCTCAACTTAACTTGTAGGTTTGTTTGTGCTCTTTGCCATGCCATGCATATTTAAACCGGACATGCATCATACTTGTTTGCGCATCATGCCATGCTTATGTGATGTTTGTTTACTATGTTGTTTTCTCCTTTCCGGTGTTGCTTATTTGGGTTAGTTCCAATAACGTCGTGTTTGTGAGGATCCATTCGACTACGTCCGTTTGTCTTTTTCTTGGACTCGTTCTTCTTCCTTGCGGGATTTCAGGCAAGATGACCATACCCTCGAAATCACTTCTATCTTTGGTTGCTAGTTGCTCGCTCTTTTGCTATGCCTATGCTGCAATACCTACCACTTGCTTATCATGCCTCCCATATAGTTGAACCAAGCCTCTAACCCACCTTCTCCTAGCAAACCGTTGTTTGGCTATGTTACCGCTTTGCTCATCCCCTCTTATAGCGTTGTTAGTTGCAGGTGAAGATTGAAGTTTCTTCCTTGTTGGGACATGGAGATGTTGTTCCTTGTTGGAACATGTTTACTTGTTGGGATATCACAATATCTCTTATTTAATTAATGCATCTATATACTTGGTAAAGGGTGGAAGGCTCAGCCTTATGCCTGGTGTTTTGTTCCACTCTTGCCGCCCTAGTTTCCGTCATATCGGTGTTATGTTGCCGGATTTTGCGTTCCTTACGCGGTTGGGTTATAATGGGAACCCCTTGACAGTTCGCCTTGAATAAAACTCCTCCAGCAATGCCCAACCTTGGTTTTACCATTTGCCTCACCACCACCTACTTTTCCCTTGGGAGTCGCTCTCTCAAGGGTCATCGTTATTTTAACCCCCCCCCCCGGGCCAGTGCTTCTCTAAGTGTTGGTCCGAAACGGGCAGCCTGCGGGGCCACCTCGGGGAAACTCGAGGGCTGGTTTTACTCGTAGCTTGACCTATCTGAGTGTGCCCTGAGAACGAGATATGTGCAACTCCTATCGGGATTTGTCGGCACATTCGGGCCGTGTTGCTGGACTTGTTTTACCATTGTTGAGGATGTCTTGTAACCGGGATGCCGAGTCTAATCGGATTATCTTGGGAGAAGGAATATCCTTTGTTGACCGTGAGAGCTTGTGATGGGCTAAGTTAGGACACCCCTGCAGGGATTTGAACTTTCGAAAGCCGTGCCCGCGGTTATGGGCAGATGGGAATTTGTTGACGTCCGGTTGTAGAAAACCTGAAGTTGACCTTAATTAAAAATACATCAACCGCGTGTGTAACCGTGATGGTCTCTTTCCGGCGGAGTCCGGGAAGTGAACACGGTGTTGGAGTTATGCTTGACGTAGGTTGTTCTATGATCACTTCTTGATCATAGATGTTCGACCGTGCTTTTGCCTTCTCTTCTCGCTCTCTTTTGCGAATATGTTAGCCACCATATATGCTAGTCGCTTGCTGCAGCTCCACCTCATACCTTTTACCTACCTATAAGCTTAAATAGTCTTGATCGCGAGGGTGTGAGATTGCTGAGTCCCCGTGACTCACAGATTACTTCCAAACCAGATGCAGGGCCCGATGACTCCGTTCCGGATGATGCGCTTGAGCTCAAGTGGGAGTTCGACGAAGACTCACGCCGTTACTATGTGTCTTTCCCTGATGATCAGTAGTGGTGCCCAGTTGGGGCAATCGGGACCGTGTCGCATGTTGGGGTTGATCTTTTATTTTGGTACCGTAGCCGGACCATGAGTGTATTGGATGATTGTAATGTTATTCATGTACTTTGTGTGACGTGGCGAGTGTAAGCCAACTATGTTCCTTTCCCCTTATTATCTATTTACATGGGTTGTTGTGAAGATTACCTTACTTGCGACATTGCTTTCAATGTGGTTATGCCTCTAAGTCGTGCTTTGACACGTAGGAGATATAGCCGCATCGAGGGCGTTACACACCGCTAGGTGACAACCTATTGCAGGAGCAGATGCAGATGTTATGAACATTTGGCTAGCTCAATATGATGACTACTTGATAGTTTAGTGCACCATGCTTAAACGGCTTAGAATCGGGACTTCAAAAACGTTTTGAACGTCATGGACCATATAAGATGTTCCAGGGGTTGAAGTTAATATTTCAAGTAAATACCCGAGTTGAGAGATATGAAGTCTCCAACAAGTTCTATAGCTAAAAGATGGAGGAGAATAGCTCAAGCAGTGAGCATGTGCTCAGATTGTCTGGGTACTACAATCGCTTGAATCAAGTGGGAGTTAATATTCTAGATAAAATAGTGATTGATAGAATTCTCTAGTCACCATCACCAAGTTAGTAGAACTTCGTGATGAACTATAATATGCAAGGGATAACGGAAACGATTCCCAAGCTCTTCATGATGCTAAAATAGACAAAGGTAGAAATTAAGAAAAGCATCAAGTGTTGATGGTAAACAAAACCACTAGTTTCAAGTAAAGGGACAAAGGGAAGAAAGGGGAACTTCAAGAAGAATGGCAAGCAAGTTGCTGCTCAAGTGAAAAACCCAAGTCTGGACCTAAGCCTGAAACTGAGTGCTTCTACTGCAAAGGGACTAGTCACTGGAAGCGGAACTACCCCAAGTAATTGGCGGATAAGAAGGATGGCAAAGTGAACATAGGTATATTTGATATACATGTTATTGATGTGTACTTTACTAGTGTTTATAGCAACCCCTCAGTATTTGATACTAGTTCAGCTGCTAAGAATAGTAAGTCGAAACGGGAGTTGCAGAATGAACAGAGACTAGCTAAGGGTGAAGTGATGATGTGTATTGGAAATGGTTCCAAGATTGATATGATCATCATCGCACACTCCCTATACTTTTGGGATTAGTGTTAAACCTAAAATAAATGTTATTTAATGTTTGCATTGAGCATGAATATGATTGGATCATGTTTATTGCAATACGGTTATTCATGTAAGTTAGAGAATAATTGTTGTTCTATTTACATGAATAAAACCTTCTATGGTCATACACCCAATGAGAATGGTTTGTTGGATCTCGATCGTACTGATACACATATTCATAATATTTAAGCCAAAAGATGCAAAGTTAATAATGATAGTGCAACTTATTTGTGGCATTGCCGTTTAGGTCATATTGGTGTAAAGCGCATGAAGAAACTCCATGCTGATGGGCTTTTGGAATCACTTGATTATGAATCATTTTGATGCTTGCGAATCATGCCTCATGGGCAAGATGACTAAGACTCCGTTCTCCGAAACAATGGAGCCGAGCAAAAGATTTGTTGGAAATCATACATACTGATGTATGTGGTCCGATGAATATTGAGGCTCGTGGCAGGTATCATTATTTTTTGATCTTCACAGATGATTTGAGCAGATATGAGTATATCTACTTGATGAAACACAAGTCTGAAACATTTGAAAAGTTTAAAGAATTTCAGAGTGAAGTGGAAAATCAACGTAACAAGAAAATAAAGTTTCTACGATATGATCGCAGAAGTAAAATATTTGAGTTACGAGTTTGGTCTTCAATTAAAACAATGTGGAATAGTTTCACAAACTCATGCCACCTGGAACACCACAGTGTAATGGTGTGTCCGAACGTCATAACCGTACTTTATTTGATATAGTGCAATTTATGATGTCTCTTACCGATTTACCACTATTGTTTTGGGGTTATGCATTAGAGACAACTACATTCACGTTAAATAGGGCACCATCTACGTCCATTGAAATGACACCGTATGAACTGCGGTTTGGCAAGAAACTAAAGTTGTCATTTCTTAAAGTTTGGGGCGGCAATGTTTATGTGAAAAAGTTTCAAACTGATAAGCTTGGACCCAAATCGAAGAAGTGCATCTTCATAGGATACCCAAATGAAATTATTGGGTACACCTTCTATCACAGATCCGAAGGCAAAATTGTTGCTGAGAATAGATCCTTTCTACAGAAGGAGTTTCTCTTGAAAGAAGTGAGTGGGAGAAAAGTAGAACTTGATGAGGTAACTGTACTTGCTCCCCTATTGGAAAGTAGTACATCACAGAAATCGGTTTCTGTGACACCTACACCAACTAGTGAGGAAGTTAATGATGATGATCATGGAACTTCAGATCAAGTTGCTACTGATCCTCGTAGATTAACCAGAGTAAGATCCGCACCAGAGTGGTACGGTAATCCTGTTCTGGAGGTCATGACCATGACGAACCTACGAACTAAGAGGAAGCGATGATGAGCCCAGATTCCGCGAAATGGCTTGAGGCCATAAAATCTGAGATGGGATCCATGTATGAGAAAAAAGTGTGGACTTTGGTTGACTTGCCCGTTGATCAGCAAGCCTTAGAAAATAAATGGATCTTCAAGAGGAAGACAGACGCTGATAGTAGTGTTGCTATCTACAAAGCTAGAATTGTCGCAAAAAGGTTTTCGACAAGTTCAAGGTGTTGACTACGATGAGAGTTTCTCACTTGTATCTATGCTTAAGTCTGTCCGAATCATGTTAGCAATTACCACATTTTATGAAATCTGGCAAATGGATAAACAAAACTGCATTCCTTAATGGATTTATTAAAGAAGAGTTGTATATGATGCAACCAGAAGGTTTTGTCAATCCTAAAGGTGCTAACAAAATATGCAAGCTCCAGCGATCCATCTATGGACTGGTGCAAGCATCTCGGAGTTGGAATATACGCTTTGATAAGTTGATCAAAGCATATAGTTTTATACAGACTTGCGGTGAAGCCTGTATTTACAAGAAAGTAAGTGGGAGCACTACAGCATTTCTGATAAGTATATGTGAATGACATATTTTTGATCGGAAATAATGTAGAATTATTCTGCAAAGCATAAAGGAGTGTTTGAAAGGAGTTTTTCAAAGAAAGACCTCGGTGAAGCTGCTTACATATTGAGCATCAAGATCTATAGAGATAGATCAAGACGCTTAATAAGTTTTTCAATGAGTACATACCTTGACAAGATTTTGAAGTAGTTCAAAATGGAACAGTCAAAGAAGGAGTTCTTGCCTGTGTTACAAGGTGTGAAGTTGAGTAAGACTCAAAACCCGACCACGGTAGAAGATAGACAGAGAATGAAAGTCATTCCCTATGCCTCAGCCATAGGTTCTAT
Organism: Triticum aestivum; assembly: GCF_018294505.1. Classification (NCBI taxonomy): domain Eukaryota; kingdom Viridiplantae; phylum Streptophyta; class Magnoliopsida; order Poales; family Poaceae; genus Triticum; species Triticum aestivum. The sequence continues at coordinate 488,769,144 of NC_057809.1, read as the reverse complement.
AAAGTATGACATGCTGTGTACCAGGCCTATTGTATACCCTGCCTTGAGTTTGGCAAGGGAGTACAATAGTGATCTAGGAGAAGATCATTGGACATTGGTCAAAATTATCCTTAGTGGAATAAGGATATGTTTCTCGATTATGGAGGTGACAAAAGGTTCGTCGTAAAGGGTTGTGTTGATGCAAGTTTTGACACTATTCCAGATGACTCAAAGTCTCAATCTGGATACATATTGAAAGTGGGAGAAATTACCTAGAGTAGCGCCGTGCAGAGCATTGTTGACATAGAAATTTGCAAAATACATACGGATCTGAATGTGGCAGACCCGTTGACTAAACTTCCCTCACAAGCAAAACATGATCACACCTTAGTACTCTTTGGGTATTAATCACATAGCGATGTGAACTAGATTATTGACTCTAGTAAACCCTTTGGGTGTTGGTCACATGACGATGTGAACTATGGGTGTTAATCACATGGTGATGTGAACTATTGATGTTAAATCACATGGCGATGTGAACTAGATTATTGACTCTAGTGCAAGTGGGAGACTGAAGGAAATATGCCCTAGAGGCAATAATAAAGTTATTATTTATTTCCTTATATCATGATAAATGTTTATTATTCATGCTAGAATTGTATTAACTGGAAACATAATACATGTGTGAATACATAGACAAACAGAGTGTCACTAGTATGCCTCTACTTAACTAGCTAGTTGATCAAAGATGGTTATGTTTCCTAACCATAGACATGAGTTGTCATTTGATTAACGAGATCACATCATTAGGAGAATGATGTGATTGACTTGACCCATTCCATTAGCTTAACACTTGATCGTTTAGTTTGTTGCTATTGCTTTCTTCATGACTTATACATGTTCCTATGACTATGAGATTATGCAAGTCCCGTTTACCGGAGGAACACTTTGTGTGACACCAAAGTCACAACGTAACTGGGTGATTATAAAGGTGCTCTACAGGTGTCTCCGAAGGTAATTGTTGGGTTGGCGTATTTCGAGATTAGGATTTGTCACTCCGATTGTCGGAGAGGTATCTCTGGGCCCACTCGGTAATGCACATCACTATAAGCCTTGCAAGCATTGCAACTAATGAGTTAGTTGCGGGATGATGTATTACGGAACAAGTAAAGAGACTTGCCGGTAACGAGATTGAACTAGGTATTGAGATACCGACGATCGAATCTCGAGCAAGTAACATACCGATGACAAAGGGAACAACGTATGTTGTTATGCGGTCTGACCAATAAAGATCTTCGTAGAATATGTAGGAGCCAATATGAGCATCCAGGTTCCACTATTGGTTATTGACCGGAGACGTGTCTCGGTCATGTCTACATAGTTCTTGAACCCGTAGGGTCCGCACGCTTAACGTTACAATGACAGTTATATTATGAGTTTATATGTTTCGATGTACCAAACGTTGTTCGGAGTCCCGGATGTGATCACGGACATGACGAGGAGTCTCAAAATGGTCGAAACATGAAGATTGATATATTGGAAGCCTATGTTTGGATATCGAAAGTGTTCCGGGTGAAATAGTGATTTTACCGGAGTACCGGGAGGTTACCGGAACCCCCCGGGAATCAAATGGGCCTTAGTGGGCCTAGGTGGAAGAGAGGAGAGGAGGCAAGGGCTGGCCGCGTGCCCCTCCCCCCTAGTCCGAATAGGACAAGGAGAGGGGGGCGGCGCCCCCCCCCCTTCCTTCTTTCTCCTCCACTCCTTCCCCCCAAGTCCTAATCCAGCTAGGAAAAAGGAGGGGAGTCCTACTCCCGGTAGGAGTAGGACTCCTCCTGCGCGCCTCCTCCTATGGCCGACCGCACCCCCTTGCTCCTTTATATACTGGGATAGGGGGGCATCCTAGAGACACAACAATTGATCATTGATCTCTTAGCCGTGTGCGGTGCCCCCCTCCACCATAGTCCACCTCGATAATACTATAGCGGTGCTTAGGAGAAGCCCTGCGTCAGTAGAACATGAACATCGTCACCACACCATCGTGCTGACGAAACTCTCCCTCAACACTCGGCTGGATCGGAGTTCGAGGGGCGTCAACGGGCTGAACGTGTGCTGAACTCAGAGGTGTCGTACGTTCGGTACTTGATCGGTCAGATCGTGAAGACGTATGACTACATCAACCGCGTTGTGCTAAACACTTCCGCTTTCGGTCTATGAGGGTATGTGGACAACACTCTCCCCTCTCGTTGCTATGCATCTCCATGATCTTGCATGTGCGTAGGATTTTTTTTGAAATTACTATGTTCCCCAACAAGAACCACTCAAAATCTATCACACTGCTGAAGCTTATTACTTGGATCATCTTTGATCCCTATGTGCTCGTGCTGAAACCCCAACTAGCTTAGTTGAGGGCAAATCTTTAGATGAGCATGCTTATTATGTGCGACACCGAATATCTGAAAAAGGGAAAACTTTACTGGATCAAATTCATCGTTTGCAATGCTATACTTGGAATTTATGTGAAATATATGATTATACTTGTTGTTCTAAAGACCCTAAGAAACACCTTCCTTACCAATGTTTGTTTAGTGATAATGTAATCATATCCTCTTATGCTAAGGGTGTTTATAGTTACTATGATGTTCAACAAATTGAAGAATTTGTTGCTTTTAAGGGTGCTTACGAAATTGCTTCTTTGATTGAAAAGTATGATGCTACTCTTTACAAATCTGAAAATTTTGCCATACTTAAATATTGTTATGATAATTATGCTTCTAATGCCTATGTTGAACCATATATTGAGTACTACTCCGCTGTCCAAGAAGAGACTAATATTTTGCAGGAGTCTATGGAAGAAGAAATTAATGGAACTGTAAGCTCATTGGATGAAAAAGATGAGGAGGAGAGCGAAGAACAAAAGGAGGAAGAGCGGATTAGCTATCCGTGCCCACCTTCTAATGAGAGTAACTCTTCAACTCATACGTTGTTTAATTTCCCTTCATGCTTACCGGAGGATGAATGCTATGATGATTGTTATGATCCCGTTGATTCTTTTGAAATATCCCTTTTTGATGATGCTTGCTATGCTTGTGGCCAAGATGCCAATATGAATTATGCTTATGGAGATGAACTTGCTATAGTTCCTTATGTTAAACATGAAATTGTTTCTATTGCACCCACACATGATAGTCCTATTATCTTTTTGAATTCTCCAAACTACACTATATCGGAGAAGTTTGCTCTTATTAAGGAATATATTGATGGGTTGCCTTTTACCGTTGCACATGATGATTTTGATGAATATAATATGCATGTGCTTGCTGCTCCTACTTGCAATTATTATGAGAGAGGAACTATATCTCCACCTCTCTATGTTTCTAATATGATAAAATTGCAAGAAACTGTTTATACTATGCATTGGCCTTTACTTTGTGTGCATGAGTTGTTCTTTTATGAGATGCCGATGCATAAGAAGAGAGTTAGACTTCGTTATTGCATGATATATGTTACTTTGTGCTCACTACTTAATTATAAATCATTGTTAATTAAAATTGGCTTTGATATACCTTGGGATCCGGGTGGATCCATTACTTGAGCACTATATGTCCTAGCTTAATGGCTTTAAAGAAAGCGCTGCCAGGGAGACAACCCGGAAGTTTTAGAGAGTCGTTTATTTCTGTTGAGTGCTTTTATATAGTTTAAGAACAACAAAAATAAAGAGGGGAACCCAAAACTTTTTCAAAAAGGAAAGCGAAAGTGAGAAAGACAAGCATTGTTGAAGTGGGAGCTAGCCTTGAACTTTGTTCATGCTCACGGGAAACTTTGTGAATCTTGATTACAGAAAATTTTCAATAAAAATAATTATCCCCTTGTACAATTCCATTGTATTAGAAAAATAATGTGCCAAGGTTTGCCTTTAGGATGTTTACATTTGCTTGATGGTTTGTATGGTGCAGGACAGAAACTTTGGCTGTAGTGTGCGATTTTACATTTTTTTCTGGAACGTCAAATGGTTCTTATTCTTTTTGCACTGTCTTACTATACAAATTATTTATTTTTCCTAATTTGTGTAGAATTTTTCAAGTATCATAAGTATGGTGAATGTTCATATTATTACAGACTGTTCTGTTTTGGACAGATTCTGTTTTTGATGCATAGTTTGCTTGTTTTGATGAAACTATCAATTTATATTAGTGGATTAAGCCATGGAAAAGTTATATTACAGTAGACACAATGCAAAAACAAAATATGAATTGGTTTGCAATAGTACTTAGAGTAGTGATTTGCTTTATTATACTAACGGATCTTACCGAGTTTTCTGTTGAAGTTTTGTGTGGATGAAGTGTTCGATGATCGATAAGGTCTCGATGTGAGAAGAAGGAAGAGAGGCAAGAGCTCAAGCTTGGGGATTCCCGAGGCACCCCAAGTAAATATTCAAGGAGACTCAAGCGTCTAAGCTTGGAGATGCCCCGGAAGGCATCCCCTCTTTCTTCAACAAGTATCGGTATGTTTTCGGATTCGTTTCGTTCATGCGATATGTGCAATCTTGGAGAGTCTTTTGCATTTAGTTTTCATTTTTATTTTATGCACCATGCTGGTATTAGATAGTCCTTGGTTGATTTATAGAATGCTCTTTGCACTTCACTTATACCTTTTGAGTATGGCTTTATAGAATGCTTCATGTGCTTCACTTATATCATTTGAAGTTTGGATTGCCTGTTTCTCTTTACATAGACAACCACCATTTGTAGAATGCTCTTTTGCTTCACTTATATTTGTTAGAGCGTGGGCATATCTTTTTTAGAAAGAATTAAACTCTCTTGCTTCACTTATATCTATTTAGAGAGATGACAGGAATTGGTCATTCACATGGTTAGTCATAAAATCCTACATAACACTTGTAGATCACTGAATATGATGTGTTTGATTCCTTGCAATAGTTTTGCGATATAATGATGGTGATATTAGAGTCCTGCTAGTGGGTAGTTGTGGATTCTAGAAATACTTGTGTTGAGGTTTGTGATTCTCGTAGCATGCACGTATGGTGAACCGTTATGTAGCGAAGTTGGAGCATGAGGTATTTATTGATTGTCTTCCTTATGAGTGGCGGTCGGGGACGAGCGATGGTCTTTTCCTACCAATCTATCCCCCTAGGAGCATGCGCATAGTACTTTGTTTCGTTGACTAACATATTTTTGCAATAAGTATGTGAGTTCTTTATGACTAATGTTGAGTCCATGGATTATACGCACTCTCACCCTTCAATCATTGCTAGCCTCTTTAGTACCGCGCAACTTTCGCCGGTACCATAAACCCACCATATACCTTCCTCAAAACAGCCACCATGCCTACCTATCATGGCATTTCCATAGACATTACGAGATATATTGCCATGCAACTTTCATCATCGTCATATACATGACTTGAGCATTCATTGTTATATTGCTTTGCATGATCGTAAGATAGCTAGCATGATGTTTTCATGGCTTGTCCATTTTTTGATGTCATTGCTACGCTAGATCATTGCACATCCCGGTACATCGCTGGAGGCATTCATATAGAGTCATATCCTTGTTCTAGATATGGAGTTGTAATATTGAGTTGTAAGTAAATAAAAGTGTGATGATCATCATTATTAGAACATTGTCCCATGTGAGGTTATCAAAATAAAAGTGGCCAAAGAAGCCCCCCAAAAAATAGAGAGAGAGGCCAAAGAAGCCTACAAAAAAAAGAAAAAAAAGAAAAAAAACAAAAAAAGAGAGAAAAAGAGAGAAGGGGCAATGTTACTATCATTTTACCACACTTGTGCTTCAAAGTAGCACCATGTTCTTCATATAGAGAGCCTCTTGAGTTATCACTTTCATATACTAGTGGGAATTTTCATTATAGAACTTGGCTTGTATATTCCAACGATGGGCTTCCTCAAATGCCCTAGGTCTTCATGAGCAAGTAGGTTGGATGCACACCCACTTAGTTTCAGTTTGAGCTTTCATATACTTATAGCTCTAGTGCATCTGTTGCATGGCAATCCCTACTCACTCATATTGATATCTATTGATGGGCATCTCCATATCCCGTTGATACGCCTAGTTGATGTGAGACTATCTTCTCCTTTTTGTCTTCTCCACAACCACCATTCTATTCCACCTATAGTGCTATGTCCACGGTTCACGCTCATGTATTGCGTGAAAGTTGAAAATGTTTGAGAACATCAAAAGTATGAAACAATTGCTTGGCTTGTCATCGGGGTTGTGCATGATGTGAGTATTTTGTGTGGTGAAGATGGAGCATAGCCAGACTATATGATTTTGTAGGGATAACTTTCTTTGGCCTTGTTATTTTGAAAAGACATGATTGCTTTATTAGTAGGCTTGAAGTATTATTGTTTTTATGTCAAATGATAGACTATTGCTTTGAATCACTCGTGTCTTAATATTCATGCCATGATTAGACATATGATCAAGATTATGCTAGGTAGCATTCCACATCAAAAATTATCTTTTTTATCATTTACCTACTCGAGGACGAGCAGGAATTAAGCTTGGGGATGCTGATACGTCTCCGTCGTATCTATAATTTTTGATTGTTCCATGCCAATATTATTCAACTTTCATATACTTTTGGCAACTTTTTATACTATTTTTGGGACTAACATATTAATCCAGTGCCCAGTGCCAGTTCCTGTTTGTTGCATGTTTTTTGTTTCGCAGAATATCCATATCAAACGAGTCCAAACGGGATAAAAACTAACGGGGATTTTTTTGGAATATATATGATTTTTGGGAAGAAAAATCCACGCGAAACGGTGCCCGAGGTGGCCACGAGGCAGGGGCGCGCCTGCCCCCCTGGGCGCGCCCTTGACCCTCGTGGGCCACCCGTAAGGCGGTTGGTGCCCTTCTTTCGCCGCAAAAAAGCTAATATCCAGATAGAGATCGTGTTAAAATTCCAGCCCAATTGGAGTTAAGGATCTCCGGGAATATAAGAAACGGTGAAAGGGAAGAATCTGAGAACGCAGAAACAGAGAGAGACAGAGAGACAGATCCAATCTCGGAGGGGCTCTCGCCCCTCCCATGCCATGGAGGCCAAGGACCAGAGGGGAAACCCTTCTCCCATCTAGGGAGGAGGTCAAGGAAGAAGAAGACGAAGGGGCCCCCTCTCCCCTTCTCTTCCGGTGGCGCCGGAACGCTGCCGTGGCCATCATCATCATCACCGCGATCTACACCAACACCTCCGCCATCTTCACCAACATCTCCATCACCTTCCCCCCTCTATATACAGCGGTCCACTCTCCCGCAACCCGCTGTACCCTCTACTTGAACATGGTGCTTTATGCTTCATATTATTATCCAATGATGTGTTGCCATCCTATGATGTCCGAGTAGATTTTTGTTGTCCTATCGGTGGTTGATGAATTGCTATGATTGATTTAATTTGCTTGTGGTTATGTTGCTGTCCTTTGGTGCCCATCATATGATTGCGCGCGTGAATCACACCCTAGGGTTAGTTGTATGTTGATAGGACTATGTATTGGAGGGCAAGAGTGACAGAAGCTTCAACCTAACATAGAAATTGATGCATACGGGATTGAAGGGGGGCCAATATATCTTAATGATATGGTTGGGTTTTACCTTAATGAACGTTAGTAGTTGCGGATGCTTGCTAATAGTTCCAATCATAAGTGCATAGAAGTCCAAGTCAGGGATGACATGCTAGCAGTGGCCTCTCCCACATAATACTTGCTATCGATCTAGTAAAGTAGTCAATTGCTTAGGGACAATTTCGCAACTCCTACCATGTGACGCCCGGGTAATCAGGCTACAGCAATCCCATGTTAATGATGCCACGTCACCTCGGTTATTGTTGATAATTCCATGTTAGATCGAAACAGATTCAAATTCTAAATTTGAATTAAAGTTAAAACTATTAAAGTTTTCAAAAGTCAAAACTAAAATGTTCGATGTGTTGAAAATATTCCCTAACTATTTGTCATGAAGAAACCATGTTTTTATATAAGGCCTATATTTTTTTTAAATGAGCTAAAACAGTAGAGAAAATAAAGAAAAAGGGAAACAATAAAAACAGAAAACAAAACTACAAAAAAAAAGAGAAGAGGCCCCCCTGGCCAACTGGGCCAGACGGCCCAGCTGGCCATCCAACCAGACCGGCCCAACCCCCCCTCCATATCCCCTCTAGGGAAAACCCTAACTCCCCCGACCGCACCCCCCACTCCCCACGACTCTCCCCTCCCCCTCCCGATCCGATC
>NC_057809.1:488752831-488760262 GCF_018294505.1 Triticum aestivum | reverse complement strand
CCTCACTGCTCGCGCGCGCTCGCGCCGACCGCAGCCGTTGCTGCCCTTCTCCATCCCCATTGTGTGCCACGCCCCCCCTACGGATCCCCTCACTGCCGACCCGCGTCCACCCAGGCCGTCCCAGGCCACCGGCCTCCCTCTTCTCTGGCGCCCAACCATGGTCGCCGGCGCCCAGCCGGGTGTGCCCCTGCCGGTCACGCCCGCAGCGCCCATACGGGCTACGCCCGCACCAGCACGCCTCGGCGCCCGTGTGCCCGTGCCCGTTAAGGCCCATAGGGCCTATGACAGCCGGGGCCCATGACCCTGAGAACGTTTAAAAAAAATGAAAAAGAAAGATAAAAAAATAAAAAATAAAATAGTTAATGAATTAATTAAGTTAATTAATCCTGTTTAATCAATCTAATTAAGTAGATAGTTTAATTAAACCCTAATTAGACTAATCAGTCAATGACGAATGGGACCCATATGTCAGTTGACCAGTCAACGCCTTTGTTGACTGCTGACGTCATGCTGATGTCATGCTGACGTCAGCGTGCACTGTTCTGGATAATGTTGAATTTAAATAATTAAATAAATCCTAAAAATGAATTAAATCTTTTAAAATTAATATAAAATAAACCATAGCTCGGATGGAAAAACTTTGTACATGAAAGTTGCTCAGAACGACGAGACGAACCCGGATACGCAGCCCGTTCGTCCACCACACACCTCTAACATACCAAACACGCAACTTTCCCCCTCCGGTTCATCTGTCTGAAAACACGAAACACCGGGAATACTTTCCCGGATGTTTCCCCCCTTCGTCGGTATCACCTACTACCGCGATTGGGCACACCTAGCATCGCTACTTGTCATGTCATGCATCGATATGCATTTGTTTGCATTGTATTCATTGTTTCTTCCCCCTCTTCTCTCCGGTAGACCACGAGACCGACGCTGCTGCTGCCCAGTTCGACTACGGAGTTGACGACCCCTCCTTCTTGCCAGAGCAACCAGGCAAGCCCCCCCTTGATCACCAGATATCGCCTATTCTACTCTATACTGCTTGCATTAGAGTAGTGTAGCATGTTACTGCTTTCCGTTAATCCTATTCTGATGCATAGCATGTCATTGTTGCTACAGTCATTGATACCTTACCCGCAATCCTAAATGCTTAGTATAGGATGCTAGTTTATCATCATTGGCCCTACATTCTTGTCAGTCTGCCTTGCTATACTATTGGGCCGTGATCACTCGGGAGGTGATCACGGGTATATACTATACATACATACATACTATACAGATGGTGACTAAAGTTGGGTCAGCTCGAAGAGTACCCGCGAGTGATTCACGGATTGGGGGCTGAAAGGACCTTTGTCCCGACGGCCCTCTGTGTGGATCTTTGTGGCGGAGCGACAGGGCAGGTTGAGACCACCTAGGAGACAGGTGGGCCTGGCCCTGTTCGGCGTTCGCGGATATTTAAAACGCTTAACGGGATCTTGGTATTTGATCTGAGTTGGCTACGAGCCTATACGCACTAACCATCTACGTGGGAGTAGTTATGGGTATCCCGGCGTCGTGGTATCAGCCGAAGCACTTCAGACGTCAGCGACGGAGCGGCGCGCGCCGGATTGGACTGGAACGCCTGCTAGGCTAGGTCTGCTTCCGGCCGCCCTCGCAACGTGCAGGTGTGCTATGGGCGATGGGCCCAGACCCCTGTGCGCTTAGGTTTAGACCGGCGTGCTGGCCTCTCTGTTTTGCCTAGGTGGGGCTGCGATCTTCCGAGGCCGGGCATGACCCCAGAAAGTGTGTCCGGCCAAATGGGATCAAGCATGTTGGGTAAGTTGGTGCACCCCTGCAGGGAAGTTAATCTATTCGAATAGCCATGATCTTCGGTAACAGGACGACTTGGAGTTGTACCTTGACCTTATGACAACTAGAACCGGATACTTAATAAAACACACCCTTCCAAGTTCCACAGACAACCCAGTGATCGCTTTTCCACAGGGCGACGAGGGGAGGATCGCCGGGTAGGATTATGCTATGCGATGCTACTGGAGATGCTACTGGAGATGCTACTTGGAGATGCTACTTAGAGATGCTACTTGGAGGACTTCAATCTACTCTCTTCTACTTGCTGCAAGTCGAAGGCTGCCAGAAGCGTAGTCTTCGATAGGACTAGCTATCTCCCTCTTATTCTGGCATTCTGCAGTTCAGTCCACCGATATGGCCTCCTTACACATATACCCATGCATATGTAGTGTAGTTCCTTGCTTGCGAGTACTTTGGATGAGTACTCACGGTTGCTTTCTCCCCACTTTTTCCCCTTTCCTTTCTTTCTAGTTGTCGCAACCAGATGCTGGAGCCCAGGAGCCAGACGCCACCGTCGACGATGACCCCTACTACACCGGAGGTGCCTACTACTACGTGCAGCCCACTGACGACGACCAGGAGTAGTTAGGAGGATCCCAGGCAGGAGGCCTGCGCCTCTTTCGATCTGTATCCCAGTTTGTGCTAGCCTTCTTAAGGCAAACTTGTTTAACTTATGTCTGTACTCAGATATTGTTGCTTCCGCTGACTCGTCTATGATCGAGCACTTGTATTCGAGCCCTCGAGGCCCCTGGCTTGTATTATGATGCTTGTATGACTTATTTATATTTTAGAGTTGTGTTGTGATATCATCCCGTGAGTCCCTGATCTTGATCGTACACATTTGCGTGCATGATTAGTGTACGATTGAATCGGGGGCGTCACAAGTTGGTATCAGAGCCGACTGCCTGTAGGAATCCCCCTTCCACACTCCTTGGCTGAAGTCGAGTCTAGACATTACAAAAACTTTTACTAACTTGGATGTGTGCCTTACGGGCCCACGTCGCCATCGGGTGGTACTAGGATCTTTTACTCCTCGACCTTTACTCTGGGACTCTGATCTCTCCTCTATTCGGGTTAAATGAAGTTTACTAAATCTAACATTAGGATCTCGTTAGCACTTTCACCCGGAGAGCCCCTTATTACTAATGATCGTCTGCTGCACCAGAAGACCCTGAAGATACTCTCCGCTGTTAACCCGAGAACTTGTGTTCATCGCGTTTGCAATTCACCTTCCACCGCAAACCCTTATGGATAACTACTTGCATTTGTTATTCTTACATTCATCCCCAGTGGTCTTGTTATTACAAGATACCCTGAAAAACTCGTCGTTGTTTTGATAATCCCTTGAGCTTACTGCCTTGCTGTTCTTTGTCACTTGAATACCCCTTCAAATAAATCCTCGCACTTGTCGAGTATCCGATCTTCCCCAGTTGTTCATGTGTTTCACAAAAGTCTTCAAAATAATATTCGATCTTCCGAAAATCCTTTGGAGCCTTTGGCTCTTGAAATTCTTGCTTGCTTGCATTATGGTTAATCCCATAAGTCTCATAGTCTTAATGACATTCCTTGTCATTATCATTTTGAGTCTGTTGACTCAATATTCTGCGAATACACGCAATCATCATTGATCCTTATAAATTACCTTTCCGGCTGAGCTTCCATTCTTTTAACTGGAATTGGTTCTCGACCAATCCAATTATCGTTGATTGTACCCTAAGGCTATTCAACTTATCCATCCCTAATCAGAGCAATGCTTTTGATCCCTTGATTTGGAAATCATAATTCCTTTGCATTTGACAATTGAGTTAGTCAGTTGTTTCTATAATCTGATCTCCTTGCATTCTTCTTCCTCTAGTTGAGTATCGATACTCGTATCAGATCCTTTGTGGACCATCAAGTCCTTTGTTGGATTGTTATCCGACAGTGTCCTTCACATTTGATCACCTTGTGAGTTCTTCCCCTGATACATAATGCCTTTGTTAAATTGTATCATCTACTTTCTCAACCTTGCTCTACTTTCGAGCTTGTGATATTTACTCTTGAAACTTGTGGTATATGTTTCTAAGAAGCCCCTATAGGTTGAACCTATGCCTTCCTTAATATGTGTGAACTCGAAAGTTTTCACAAGTCATACTCTTCTGGTATTTTGCCAGATAAAATTTCAACACTACGACTTCATTGAACGCAAGAAATGAATGAAAGGTTGTGCATTGGAGAAGTGGGAGTCGACCTTGAACTTTGCGTTCATGCCCATGGACACGATGTACATCTTCTCATCGAAGCTTCTTTTAAAATCAATTATTCCCTTGGTATAAGTTCATCTTATATCTGAGATCTGGCCTTTTTGCACTCGTGGTTTTGACCATGTTCTCCTTTAAATATCATGTCCTGTGCAAGTTTAAGCACTTGTCTTCTATAGAGCAATACCCCAGTTCAACTTCTAGTTTGATCTGTCGTCGAGTATTACCACCTGGTATCTCGAGATTATCTTGGAACTGCATAATTTCTTATGAGATCTTCATCAAGTACTACATACTCACCGATTACAATTTTTCATGGGCTCGGAGTTATTGAACACTCAAAGACACCGATAACTGAACCGAGTCCGCTCTACGGTTCAACAACTCTTCAGTAAGCTTCTATAAGTACGAGTTTGTACCCGATCACGCCATTCCTAGCCTGTTTGGCTATATCATTGTCGTGACGGTTCTAACGGTGCTACCTGGTCCTTATTCTTGGAGCACCGATTTTCGACGATAAACTAACCTTACGTCGATTTTCCTCGTCATACCCTTTCACCTTAAACAACAAGCTTGAGTTCGAGTTTGTGTCGTACCCATGGTTCCAATGACTTTTGGCTTCATCATTCCTTTGACTTGATGTCGTCGCTGATTGATTACTTCTTCATGAAATCTGTCGACAAATGTGTCGTGATCCTCATCAACCTTATGAGTTCTTCCACGATATCAATTGAATTCATGATGAGAAATACCATCCTTGTCCCTCGATGATTTGAGTTATCATCGGCAACATTCTTGCCTTCCCCCCCCCCAACACAAACTTGTTCACAATTTGTGTTGTACCTTGGTTTCCTTGCTATCCAGCAATTGTTCTTCTTTACCTTGGAGTATTACCGTCCTTTATGTCAAGAATGTTCTGAGATTTGTTCCACCTCTTGAGAATTCTTGACATAGAAATACTTCTCACCATCACCAATTCTTTCTTGGTCCCTATGTTAATTCCAACAAGTGAACTGTGTTGTTTGGATTCTTTCCTTCTAGCAACCCTATCTCTTTGAAGTTAATGGTCGAAAGTTCATTCTTAGGCTATTGATTATTGCATCACCATTCTGACATTGGTCGTGCAACCCAACCCATATTTCGGGTGCACCTTTCAACCAATGTTTAATTGTGTATGTTTTCCTCGAGCATACTTCATTACATCATTTGATATGACAAATGTTATCTCCTTATCCACCTAATTGTGGAGATCCATCTTTTGAATACCTCGATGAGTTATCGCTGAGTCCATCAGTCACCTCATCCTCTTGTTGATTTAATGATGAACTCTTGTTTCGGAACTCGCTTCCTTAGTTCATTTCCCGAGAATCTTCGATGTCATCTCGTCAATTTGTGTTGCACCTTTCTTCTCAGGCATCGTGAGTCTGAGTTATCCTGCCACCTATCCGAGCTGAATCTCGGTCAGTTATGATGGTTGGAACATTTTTCCAAGAGTTATAACACTGGTCTTTTATGACCCGGTAAGGTGATGGCATGCCCAGCATACCTGGCCGGATGACCTGTTGATATAGTTTCCTTATTAGCAAGGTTATCCATTCTTCCATGAGGAAATTGTAAGACTTATTCTACAAGTTGTTCCTGATGGATCCTTTGTGTATCCAAAGTCTGACCTTTGCTTGAAGACCATGTCAATGCTATCTCGAAGCATGTCTGTGGTACTCCGATCTTCAATAAGAACAGTTGAAGCAATGCTACCTTTTCTTTATCAAAATCCAAAACACCGTTGTTTGGGTAATGTCATGAACTTCCTCTCTCCTAACCTAAATGGTTTTCTACGTTATATCCTGTCATGGATATCATGCTCTGTTTGTCCTTGGGAAGGAAATACTCCTGAAATATGTGTTTTAACACATTTTCCTTTCCATTGTTCTGTCTAATCTGATAATCATATTTTTCTTTCCAATTGTTGGGATAACGTTTCTTGTGATCTATATGATCTAAGCAGTAATATTCTCCTGCTTAGGTAAACACCTCGGTTTACAACTCTTTCAGTGTGACCCTGTTGCTATTGTTGAAAACATTCTGGTAACCATCGATGGATAAGAACTTTGCCTATTGGTCTGCCTCGTTTCAACGAGCAGGAAAATGGTTCTCTTCGTCCCTCGCCCTTGGTACCAACATTGTTGCCGACATAACTGACATGCTACTCTCTGACATGCCTTGCTATCATGATCGTGCAAAACGTCACCGCCCTTCCTACTGTTAATCCACATGGTGGGCCCATAACCCACAGTTTCACAGGATCGAAACCTGACTCTCCTGTACAACCCCTGTTCCCAAAGTTATTCCTCGCGAGTGGACTCGTATGTAATTCACGGACCACCGTCCCAAGTGATCTATTTTGGTATCAGACGCAATACTTATTCTCGTTGCCCTGAACCCCTTTCACCTGCTGATTAGGCATCAAACGCTTGCCTATCCGTTTGAAACTTCTCATGGTACCTCCTTACTTTGCTCTCGATATTTTCTTAAGATTCAATTCGAGAGTAACTTCCGCCACCTTCCTCGGTGTTATCGACCAGATAGTCAACCTTGTAGAGGTCTGTCCTTTTGAAGCTACCCCTTATCCTTTCCGTAAGTACGATGAAGATCCCCAAGGAAGGACGATAACTTCATCATGATGACCCGAAGCGGAGAACTGAAGACATCAATGTAATGGCTCGACCTCTTCGAGAAGAACAACCAAAGACGAGAAGATTCGTTAGGATTTCGTAACCAGACCTTTCCCCCTAGTCCCCCTCTTAAATCTCGGGACGAGATTTCTTGTAGTGGAGGAGATTTGTGACGCCCGGGTAATCAGGCTACAGTAATCCCATGTTAATGATGCCACGTCACCTCGGTTATTGTTGATAATTCCATGTTAGATCGAAACGGATTCAAATTCTAAATTTGAATTAAAGTTAAAACTATTAAAGTTTTCAAAAGTCAAAACTAAAATGTTCGATGTGTTGAAAATATTCCCTAACTATTTGTCATGAAGAAACCATGTTTTTATATAAAGCCTGTATTTTTTTTAAATGAGCTAAAACAGTAGAGAAAATAAAGAAAAAGGAAAACAATAAAAACAGAAAACAAAACTACAAAAAAAAAGAGAGAAGAGGCCCCCTGGCCAACTGGGCCAGACGGCCCAGCTGGCCATCCAACCAGACCGGCCCAAACCCCCCTCCATATCCCCTCTAGGGAAAACCCTAACTCCCCCGACCGCACCCCCCACTCCCCACGACTCTCCCCTCCCCCTCCCGATCCGATCTGGATCGGGGGCTCGATCGCCGCCGCCAAG
>NC_057809.1:488707244-488751767 GCF_018294505.1 Triticum aestivum | reverse complement strand
ACGGATCCCCTCACTGCCGACCCGCGTCCACCCAGGCCGTCCCAGGCCACCGGCCTCCCTCTTCTCCGGCGCCCTACCCTGGTCGCGGGCGCCCAGCCGGGTGTGCCCCTGCCGGTCATGCCCGCAGCGCCCATACGGGCTACGCCCGCACCTGCACGCCCCGGCGCCCGTGTGCCCGTGCCCGTTAAGGCCCATAGGGCCTATGACAGCCGGGGCCCATGACCCTGAGAACGTTTAAAAAAATGAAAAAGAAAAGGAATTAAAAAAATAAATAAATAAAATAGTTAATGAATTAATTAAGTTAATTAATCCTGTTTAATCAATCTAATTAAGTAGATAGTTTAATTAAACCCTAATTAGACTAATCAGTCAATGACGAATGGGACCCATATGTCAGTTGACCAGTCAATGCCTTTGTTGACTGCTGACGTCATGCTGATGTCATGCTGACGTCAGCGTGCACTCTTCTGGATAATGATGAATTTAAATAATTAAATAAATCCTAAAAATTAATTAAATCTTTTAAAATTAATATAAAATAAACCATAGCTCGGATGGAAAAACTTTGTACATGAAAGTTGCTCAAAACGACGAGACGAACCCGGATACGCCACCCGTTCGTCCACCACACACCTCTAACATACCAAACACGCAACTTTCCCCCTCCGGTTCATCTGTTCGAAAACGCGAAACACCGGGAATACTTTCCCGAATGTTTCCCCCTTCGTCGGTATCACCTACTACCGCGATTGGGCACACCTAGCATCGTTACTTGTCATGTCATGCATCGATATGCATTTGTTTGCATTGTATTCATTGTTTCTTCCCCCTCTTCTCTCCGGTAGACCACGAGACCGACGCTGCTGCTGCCCAGTTCGACTACGGAGTTGACGACCCCTCCTTCTTGCGAGAGCAACCAGGCAAGCCCCCCCCCCTTGATCACCAGATATCGCCTATTCTCCTCTATACTGCTTGCATTAGAGTAGTGTAGCATGTTACTGCTTTCCGTTAATCCTATTCTGATGCATAGCCTGTCATTGTTGCTACAGTCATTGATACCTTACCCGCAATCCTAAATGCTTAGTATAGGATGCTAGTTTATCATCATTGGCCCTACATTCTTGTCAGTCTGCCTTGCTATACTATTGGGCCGTGATCACTCGGGAGGTGATCACGAGTATATACTATACATACATACATACTATGCAGATGGTGACTAAAGTCGGGTCAGCTCGAAGAGTACCCGCGGGTGATTCACGGATTGGGGGCTGAAAGGACCTTTGTCCCGACGGCCCTCTGTGTGGATCTTTGTGGCGGAGCGACAGGGCAGGTTGAGACCACCTAGGAGACAGGTGGGCCTGGCCCTGTTCGGCGTTCGCGGATATTTAAAACGCTTAACGAGATCTTGGTATTTGATCTGAGTTGGCTACGAGCCTATATGCACTAACCATCTACGTGGGAGTAGTTATGGGTATCCCGGCGTCGTGGTATCAGCCGAAGCACTTCAGACGTCAGCGACGGAGCGGCGCGCGCCGGATTGGACTGGAACGCCTGCTAGGCTAGGTCTGCTTCCGGCCGCCCTCGCAACATGCAGGTGTGCTATGGGCGATGGGCCCAGACCCCTGTGCGCTTAGGTTTAGACCGGCGTGCTGGCCTCTCTGTTTTGCCTAGGTGGGGCTACGACGTGTTGATCTTCCGAGGCCGGGCATGTCCCCGGAAAGTGTGTCCGGCCAAATGGGATCAAGCGTGTTGGGTAAGTTGGTGCACCCCTGCAGGGAAGTTAATCTATTCGAATAGCCGTGATCTTCGGTAACAGGACGACTTGGAGTTGTACCTTGACCTTATGACAACTAGAACCGGATACTTAATAAAACACACCCTTCCAAGTTCCACAGACAACCCGGTGATCGCTTTTCCACAGGGCGACGAGGGGAGGATCGCCGGGTAGGATTATGCTATGCGATGCTACTGGAGATGCTACTGGAGATGCTACTTGGAGATGCTACTTAGAGATGCTACTTGGAGGACTTCAATCTACTCTCTTCTACTTGCTGCAAGTCGAAGGCTGCCAGAAGCGTAGTCTTCGATAGGACTAGCTATCTCCCTCTTATTTTGGCATTCTGCAGTTCAGTCCACCGATATGGCCTCCTTACACATATACCCATGCATATGTAGTGTAGTTCCTTGCTTGCGAGTACTTTGGATGAGTACTCACGGTTGCTTTCTCCCCACTTTTTCCCCTTTCCTTTCTTTCTGGTTGTCGCAACCAGATGCTGGAGCCCAGGAGCCAGACGCCACCATCGACGACGACCCCTACTACACCGGAGGTGCCTACTACTACGTGCAGCCCGCTGACGACGACCAGGAGTAGTTAGGAGGATCCCAGGCAGGAGGCCTACGCCTCTTTCGATCTGTATCCCAGTTTGTGCTAGCCTTCTTAAGGCAAACTTGTTTAACTTATGTCTGTACTCAGATATTGTTGCTTCCGCTGACTCGTCTATGATCGAGCACTTGTATTCGAGCCCTCGAGGCCCCTGGCTTGTATTATGATGCTTGTATGACTTATTTATGTTTTAGAGTTGTGTTGTGATATCTTCCCGTGAGTCCCTGATCTTGATCGTACACATTTGCATGCATGATTAGTGTACGATTGAATCGGGGGCGTCACATACCATCACGTTTCCACACTCGCTACATTTACTTTATTGTTTCTTTATCTAAACAGCCCCTACTTTTTATTTACGTACTCTTTATTATCTTGCAAACCTATCCAACAACACCTACAAAGTACTTCTAGTTTCATACTTGTTCTAGGTAAAGCGAACGTCAAGCGTGCGTAGAGTTGTATCGGTGGTCGATAGAACTTGAGGGAATATTTGTTCTACCTTTAGCTCCTCGTTGGGTTCGACACTCTTACTTATCGAAAACTGTTGTGATCCCCTATACTTGTGGGTTATCACACTCGTCGTCGAACTTGAGCATGTCGGCCTGCATCTTCTCGAACCACGTCCTCTTCCTTGGCGACACGGTGTTGAGATCCACCTTCATGATCTCGACCCCGGTCATCATGCTCGCAAGAGCCACTTCTTTCACATTGGTCTTGGAGTTGGCGGCCTCAATCTCTAGCATCTTGGCTTGCTTCTTCGCCTCGAGCTCGAACATCTTGGCTTGCTTCTCGGCGTCAAGATCAAGCCTCCTCCTTTGGATCTACATGAAAGCATCCATTTGCTCCGCCTTGAAACACCGGCACTCCTCTTCCCTTGAGTCCTTCTTATTCATCATGCCGTCCATGCTTGCGATCAAAGCGTTGGTGGCCGCATCTCGCTTGTCCTCCTTTTTGGAGTTGGTCTTCCCCCGTGGCCGTCCCGGCTCGCCCTCCCCAACATCCTCCACGACTTTCTTCCCCCCACGTGCCTTGAGTGTGGCATATTGTGCCTTGAACTTCTCTTCGTCCTTGATGACCCGATAGCAATGGGAGAGGTTGAAGCACTTGCCATTGTGTTGAACCTTGAATGCCTCCAAAGCTTGAAATGCCTACAAAATGTTTCCATCCAAGCATATGGGCAAGTGATAGCAAATGAAAACGTAAAAAGGATGATTTTGATGACACAAAAGAGGGCGGCTTGCTTGCTATCATACCTTGTCTTGCATGCCGATGCCGCTCACGGGGCGAGCCTTGACACTCTCAACGGTGGCGCAAAACTTGTTGCACTCTTGTTGGATCACCCTCCACCGCTTGGAAATGGAGACCCACCCGCGCGTGCTCACAAATTGGTAAGGTGGAAACTTCTTGCGCTCATGAAACTCTCTGTGCACATGAGTCCAAAAGGTCGAATGCTTTTGCTCGGCACCTGTTTTTGGGTCTTGTCCAATGTCTCGCCAACACTCGCGAAGAAGCTTGTCCTCGGCAGCTGTGTACGCCTTTGTGCGCTTGCTCTTGCGCTTCGGCTTAGGACCGGTGGCTTGGTTGGCGAGCTCGTCCTCGAACAAAGGCTCTACTTCGATGTCGCACTCGTCCTCTTCTTCTAGCCCATAGTCCTCCGGGAACTCGTGGTCGAGGGGGAAGCCGTCCAGGTCGATGCCAACCTGATCACGCATGAAGGCCACCTGATCGGGATCATAGCCAGCGGCCGGCGTGAACTCCCCGCGGCCGTCCTGGCTTTGTGTCTCGTCGGGATCGTAGCCAGCGTCCGGCGCACCACCCTCGAAGATGAGGTTTTGCATGTAGTCCTCGTCGATGGCGGACGACATTTCCTCGAACAGGTTACGGGCGTCCGGGAGCCCGCCGGTCGGCGTCTGCCGCACGCGTTTCCTCGTGCCGCCGGACGACGAGCCACCGACCACCGGGGTGGCGTTGAGGTCGATGGGCGCGGGCGCGGGCGTGGAAGGCGCGACCACGCTCACGTCGGGTGAGCACTCCCCGAAGAGGCGGGAGGCCTGCGGGTAGACGCGGAAGCCGGGGACCGGGTTGCAAGCCGACGCGCGGGGTGAGTCGGGCAGCACCATCCAAGGAAACGCCGACGAGCCGGTGCTGGCCGCGGAGACGGCGGCTTGGAGGACGCTGTACTGGCTAGGGTTTACCCCTAGCATGTAGAGCGCCTCCCTCGTTGCCGTCGCGACGCGGGCGTTGGTGAACTCCTGCTGCGCGGTGGCGACGGCGGCGGCCTCATCCCTCGCGTCCGCGACGTGCCTCCGGCCCTTCCTCTTGGCCGACTCCCTTGCCCGCTGTTCGGGCATCGGCGCCTTCTTCGACTTGGTCGCGGCGGTAGTCTTGCGCGGGGCACGAGGCTTGCCTTTCCCGGAGGGGGCGACGGCGCCGGACGAGGCGAGGGAGGCGAGGCCGGCGACAGCGTCGAGGTCGAGGTCGATTGCGTACTACATGGCTGGTTGGGGGGCGGGGGCGCGCGGGCGGGAGTGTTTTTGGAAAAAAATGGGAGGAAATGGTAGTGTCTGCCACCGACCAACGGGCCCGAGAAGAGGAGTAGGCGCGCGCGTCCGTTTCGTGTCCGTGCCGACGCAAATCTTGCTCAAAATTAGGTCAGGAATGAGTCGCCCGCGAGATGCGCGTCCATTTAATTCCCGCGCCCACCCAAACAGACGCGGGCGGACGAAATGGGTCCCCCCATTCAAACAACACGCCAGCCAATTAGACGAGAATGTGCCCAGGTCAACACAAGAATAGCGATCCTCCAATAAGACGGCGACACATGGGTGCACGTGACGGCTACCTTCCTTCTGGAATTGTCCTAGCGCTTGCCTGCACGGCTGTCTGTCGGCCCGACCAAACCGGCCTCGAAACCTACGCACGGAAACGAACTACGCCCACTGTTTCACCAGCCCCAAGGTCCACGGCCAGGCAGGCCCACGTGCCATCCAGCGAGCGCGTGCGCCCTCCGGTGCAACTTGGAATTCACGTCCTTCCAGCGGTAGAATCGGATAACCTTTTAGGCCTCCTTTGGTTTGGTTTAGAGGAATTTAATAGAAATTTTAGAGGATAGGATTTTTATAAGATTTTTTCTTTTAAAGCCTTTTGGTTTATAGAAATGGATTCTTATTCCTACATAGGATTAGTTCATATCCTCCAAATTTCATAGGAAAATAAAAAAGAGGCTAGACTCAATGAAAAAATTCCTTTGATGTCAACCAAATAATATTTTATTTTCTATTCCTACTCATAGAATTTGAGATACATGTCATCTCATTTTCCACAAGATTTATATTTCTATGATAATCATATCCTACGAACGAAAAGAGGCCTTAGATGGAAGACGGTAGAATTGGATACGATTAATCTCGCGATCAGCGTGCCAATCCCTATCCCGTAAGACAGCGAGAGGCCGGGCGGCGTAGAGCTCGGCGCCGATCGCAGGCCGTCCATCGCGGAACGTGCGGCCGGGAGCGAGCCGGGCGGGGTCCGCCACGAGGGAGGATACGCCGCCCGCGAGATCAGGTGGTAGGAGTATATTGGAGAAAACGTCAACGGAACGTGGGTGCGTGTGTCTTGGACTATTGCCTTGCCGAAGACGACGATCTCTCTTCGCCTCTCCGTCCTCCCCAGGTCTCCTCCTCTGCTCGTCTCTGGTGAGTCCCTTCTCCAAAGCCTGTGTATGGATTCTCCCTTCGCTCGATCTGTGTCTCGGTCAAACGCCGCGGCGAAGTTAGGATTCCGCGGGCTTCCTGCTTCGGTGGTGGGTGGGGTGGGGTGGAGTGGGGTTGGGTGGGGGTGGGTGTTGTTCGTTCATCGACTTCTTGGCGAGACGCCATACTTTAGGTTAGAATTACTGTGCGCGGAAGAGTTGAGGAGCTGCTCGATCATGACGTGAGGGTTAGCAATCTCCGCTTGTTTCCTCGCGTGTCAGATCATGTTATGGAGCAGAGATCAGTGGCTTTGTTCTCTGCGCAGTTGACGAAATTATAACTACAGGACGCTTCAGATCTTTCCAGCTCTAGTATTACAGAAAGTTTGGTCTCGTCTGCACCATGAATCACGGGATCGGTGTGGCCGGTAGAGGTCTAGAGATTCTGTTAGGCTGTCAAGTGTGGAACTCGTGGTATCATTTGCTCTAGCTGCGTGTGGAAGGCTAATTTTAGGCTGTGCCGTTTGATCCAAAATTAGGTGAACAGACCGGGTGTCCAAGTCTTTGCTATTATCGGCTCTGTTCGATGGACGGCTGCTGTTGAAACATATAAAGCGTGATCTATTCTCCTGGTGCGTATAAAAGCAAGGCAAATCTCTCTAGCTACCTTGGGGGTTGGTTGTTGGAAGAAGCAACCACTAGCTTCGTTGGAGATCCATCAAAGGAACTAACGAAGCTAGAGGTTGGTTCTTCTAGCAAGTTAGGGGCCGCAAGTGTCTGGTCATTCCCTGCCCTTGTACCATATCTCCAGCCGTTCTCCGGGTTAGTTGGTCTGCAACTGTAGGAGATTTTTCATTTGATAAACATGCCATGATTAATGGTTCATTCTCAGCATGCAGCGTGGGTGCAAATTTGATGAGTGGTGGCCCTGCTAAATATTACTCTCTCCGTCCTAAAATAAGTGTCTCAACTTTGTGCTACTAACTTTGGGACGGAAGGAGTAGGAAAATAAACATCCTAAGTTAAATTCCAAACACCCCTAAACCTTAACTATGGTACTTGATCCGAAATTCATGGGCGCGGGGACTGATATAATGTTAGGACTGGCAAAATTTTGTCAGTGAATATGATTAATTGTTACAAGAGATAAGTGAAGTGTTCCTGTCATTTTTTGCTCGACGCAGAGAGCCACCATTTTTACGATGTTTCTCCGTTTTTTATTTCAATAACATTACTTACACCTATGGTTTTTTTCTGCATTTTTTTCAATGCAGAAAAATGCAAAAAACAATATAAAAAACTGCGATATGCTTCAAATTTAA
This sequence comes from Triticum aestivum, assembly GCF_018294505.1. Classification (NCBI taxonomy): domain Eukaryota; kingdom Viridiplantae; phylum Streptophyta; class Magnoliopsida; order Poales; family Poaceae; genus Triticum; species Triticum aestivum. The sequence goes on along the minus strand of NC_057809.1, from coordinate 488,744,368 downwards.
TGATTTTTCAAATTCCAGGCTAGCATTGAAGTTTAATTGTTCAGGGTCCAGGTGGATCAAGCACCTGGGTTAATAAATATAACTGTTATCTATTTAGCTAGTGCTTGTTGTGGTTTACTAGTACTAAATTAGCATACCAGAATGCAGATTTAGGTGTTCCTTTCCAAAGCTACATGCTGGTGAATTTGTTAGGATTCTTGATCAACTACCTTGAAATAAAATAAACTGATGAATCTGCCCTTGTTTCTCGGTTATCTTATTCCTTGAAAATTCTTCAACAAGTTGTGAATCTGATCTCCAGCATCCTTCGTTTTACACTTGAAATGCAGCATTTAGTACTTCGGTTGATGGCTTCGCCTGCAGCAGCAGCAGAGTTCACTCGGGAAACTGTTCGCCGGTCACTGATCGCAATCTCTCAGTCCCTCCCTGAGACTTCGCTCCTGAACCCCAAGGCCAACCCACCAAGCACCACCCCTGGAGCAAACACATATCGTGATGATGGGGCAGCGAAGTGCAGATCGAAGCTGATCTCGATCTCATACCCGTCCACTCCTGATGCCCTGTCCACGCCGTGCCCCCAGAAGAACGCTGCAACCGTGTGATCACTGACGCCTAAGCGTGCATACATAAGTGTTTTTCTTCTTCTTCTGAAGTTCTTCACCCTTCTGCTGTCTTGGTCTTGGTGTGGAATGGATGTACTCCAGTGCTTGTGTTTCCTGTATTCAAACTGAAACATTTGGGAAGGAAATGGAGACAATTGTACAGTGAACTGTGGTATGATACACGAACTAGCTGCTGTAAACGAGTTTGTGGTTCCAATTTCTTGCAATCTCATAGTCTGTGGCGATTAGCACTATTTGTTGAAGGGGTTAAAGATATTAAGACTGACTAGCACATATGCCCGTGCGTTGCAACGGGAGAGATATCTATTACGAGAAGCAACGGGAGAGAAATGATGTGTATTCCGAAAACAGTCTCCGCAGCGGTGGCCGACGGAGCTAGGAGGTGCAATCTTCTCGCTGGTCATGTTTGGCGTACGAGATCTTGATAGTGGTGGGGTTGGTTGGCGTCTCCTATCACGGCGTAACTGGATGTATTATCAATTGCAGCACATAATACCTAGTCGAAGAAACACGTCCTAATAACCAATGGCCAACGCGAATATTTAAGAACATAACGCATCGTCAGATTTGAAACATTTTTTGATTTTTCAAACTTATCATAAAAAAATAAAAATGAATTGGTGTAAATTCTTCGAAACATGAACAATTTTTGAAATTCCAAAAAGCTTTTTGAAAAATTCTGAATATTTCTGAAATTATGAACAAAATTTTAAATTGGAATATTTTTTGAAATTCACAAACATTTTCTGAAAACATGGACCTTTTATAATAACCTGAATTTTTTTTGAAGTAGTGAACAACTTTTTAAATGGTAAAAATGTTTCGAACATTCACAACAATTTTGAAAAAAAAATCAATTAAGAAAATTATTATAATTTCGTAAACATTTCACTAAAACAACAAAAATTTCAAATTTAAAACATTTTTTCAAATTCAGAAAGAAATATTGGAAATCATGAATAATTATGGAAAATAAAAACATTTTTGAAAAATGGGAACATTTTGTTTATTTCTAAAAAAATCAGAAAGGAAAAAAAATAAAGTTCTGAACATTTTTTAAAACAGAAATTTTTTAAGAATTTGCAAAAATTATCTAAAACTTGAACAAAAAATAAATAAATTCTGAGGTTTTTTAAAAACTTCGAATTTACTAAAAAAGGAAAAATGAAATTAAACTTGGAAGGGAAAAAAATAATGATATAGGACAGAAAAAGAGAAATAAACAGAAAAAGACAAAACACAGGATAAAACAAAAATGGGCCGGCCCAGTATTGGGCGACCTGTGCAAAGCTTTGGGTATTTTTTATTCCAAAATTTGATTCTTTTTTTTAAATCTGAATGTTTTTGAGAATTTTGAATTTATGAAATAAGCTATAAAAATAAACTTTGAAAAAAAGATAGGGGAAGGAGAATAAAAATTGAAGTAAAACACAAAAATAAAGAAAAATGGGCCAGCCCATTATTGGTTGTCCTATGTGAAGCTCTGACTATTTTTCGCCCAGTGCATAAAATAGAATTTTCCCAGCTGCGTGGGTAGATAAATAAGTGGGCTGGCTTCGTTGGGCCACAGCGCGCGGCCCATGCACGTAATTCTGAAAAAATCCTTTTTTTCTAGAAAACGAACGCATAAGAATTTAGTAACATCTCGGATAGAAAAAAATTAATTTCGACCGTGAACGGATGAAAAAATTGGCGAAACACATCTTACTTTATTAGTAAAAAAAGTATAGATATAGATATAGAAGGTATAGATATAGATATAGATATAGATATATTATCCGGTGGAAACGGTTCTTACCCTTCAAGATTAAAGACCACAAATTTTTGAACTAAAAAGCAGATAGTGAACCCGTACCAACAAGCGTTGCGAGACTGGCTTCGAAACGAGAAATCAAATTCAGGTCGCCCAGATGTGGCTAAAATGCAAGTCGTGTCTCATGCTTGATAGAGTGCACGGACTTCCATAATTGAGACCCCTCCCTACGTTCACAAGCAAGAAGGGGGAGATCATGTAGATACTTTGCTTTAGTAAGCTGCAGCCACAAGCCCCCATCCTCCCTGAAGATCCGCCAAACCCATCTCAACATAAGGGCCATATTCATGCGGCGGGACATGAGAATACCTAGGCCCCCTGGCCCTCTGGTCCTTGGGCAAGCAGATATCTGCCCACTTGATCATATGGTATTTGTGACGTCCATCTCATGCTGTCAAAAGAAGAGCAATAGTTTTTGTCAAAGGAGCTATGCACATCATCTGCCAATATATCCAACCCCATCATATGCATGGGCAGGCTAGAGAGACATGAATCGAGAAGCATGGATTTGCTCCCTTTAAAGTAAATCTTCTGCACCATGGGAGGCCGAGATACAACCCGTCCCACAAGTGGGTCAAAATCCCCAACAAGCAGGATTTCCTCGAGTCACAAAGCGACATCCCCAGATATGCAATTAAGGTTGTCCGCAATCCGCTGCTGATCGATGACCAAATACCCCATCATCACAGTCTTACTCTTATCAAAATTGATCTTAAGGTCGTACATGGCCTCAAAGCATAGGAGAAGGAACTTGAGGTTGATGATATAAAGTCCCCACCCCTCTACCGTGATCATGGTGTCATCCGCATAATGGAGGTCACACCATCTCTTGGAACAATGTGCCCAACCCCATTGAAGATGTGGATGGACATCTTAGCCTTATTCAGGATGGTTTCAAGGGTGTCGACCACGAGATTAAAGAGGAACGGGGAGATACGACCCCCTGGGTCACCCCTCGAGAATACATAAAATAGGGGACCGCCTGCCCTATGAGATATGGTTAGTGCATATTGAATTTGAAGGAAATATGCCCTAGAGGCAATAATAAAGTTATTATTTATTTCCTTATATCATGATAAATGTTTATTATTCATGCTAGAATTGTATTAACCGGAAACATAATACATGTGTGAATACATAGACAAACAGAGTGTCACTAGTATGCCTCTACTTGACTAGCTCGTTGATCAAAGATGGCTATGTTTCCTAACCATAGACATGAGTTGTCATTTGACTAACGGGATCACATCATTAGGAGAATGATGTGATTGACTTGACCCATTCTGTTAGCTTAGCACTTGATCGTTTAGTTTGTTGCTATTGCTTTCTTCATGACTTATGCATGTTCCTATGACTATGATATTATGCAACTCCCGTTTATCAGAGGAACACTTTGTGTGCTACCAAACGTCACAACGTAACTGGGTTATAAAGGTGCTCTACAGGTGTCTCCAAAGGTACTTGTTGGGTTGGCGTATTTCGAGATTAGGATTTGTCACTCCGATTGTCGGAGAGGTATCTCTGGGGCCCACTCAGTAATGCACATCACTGTAAGCCTGGCAAGCAATGCAACTAATGAGTTAGTTGCGGGATGATGTATTATGGAACGAGTAAAGAGACTTGCCGGTAACGAGATTGAACTAGGTATTGAGATATCGACGATCGAATCTCGGGCAAGTAACATACCGATGACAAAGGGAACAACGTATGTTGTTATGCAGTTTGACCGATAAAGATCTTCGTAGAATATGTGGGAGCCAATATGAGCATCCAGGTTCCGCTATTGGTTATTGACCGGAGACGTGTTTCGGTCATGTCTACATAGTTCTCGAACCCGTAGGGTCCGCACGCTTAAAGTTTCGACGACGGTTATATTATGAGTTTATGAGTTTTGATGTACCGAAGGGTGTTCGGAGTTCCGGATGTGATCACGGACATGACGAGGAGTCTCGAAATGGTCGAGACATGAAGATTGATATATTGGAAGCCTGTATTTGGATATCGGAAGTGCTCCGGGTGAAATCGGGATTTTACCGGAGTACCGAGGGGTTACCGGAACCCCCCGGGGGATTAATGGGCCATAGTAGGCCTTAGTGGAGAAGAGGAGAGGCGGCCAGGGCAAGGCCGCGCGCCCCTCCCCCCTAGTCCAAATAGGACAAGGTGAGGGGGGCGACGCCCCCCCTTTCCTTCCTCTCTCCCTCCTCTTTCCCCCTTCTCCTAATCCAACAAGGAAGGGAGGGAGTCCTACTCCCAGTGGGAGTAGGACTCCTCCTGGCGCTCCTCCTCCTGGTCGGCCGCACCTCCCCCCTTGCTGATGGGAAACATAGTAATTTCAAAAAAATTCCTACACACACGCAAGATCATGGTGATGCATAGCAACGAGACGGGAGAGTGTTGTCTACGTACCCTCGTAGACCGGCAACGGAAGTGTTGACACAACGTAGAGGAAGTAGTCGTACGTCTTCCCGATCCGACCGATCCAAGTACCGAATGTACGACACCTCCGAGTTCTGCACACGTTCAACTCGGTGACGTCCCTCGAGTTTCGATCCAGCAAAACGTTGAGGGAGAGTTTCGTCAGCACGACGGCGTGATGATGGTGATGATGTTCTACCGACGCAGGGCTTCGCCTAAGCACCGCTACGATATGACCGAGGTGGAATGTGGTGGAAGGGGGCATCGCACACGGCTAAGGAACGATCATGAGGATCAACTTGTGTGTCATGGGGTGCCCCCTTGCCTCAGTATATAAAGGAGGGAGAGGGGGAGGTACGGCCAGCCCTATGGGTGCGCCTGGAGGAGTCCTACTCCAACCGGGAGTAGGACTCCCCCCTCTTGCCTTGTTGGAAAAGGAAGGAGGAAGGGAAAAAGAGGAAAGGGGGGCGCCGCCCCCCCCCCTTCCTTGTCCTATTCGGACTAGGGGGGAGGGGGTGCGCGGCCTGCCCTGGCCGGCCGTCCTCTTCTCCCTTATGGCCCATGTAGGCCCAATAACCCCCGGGGGGTTCCGGTAACCCCCCGGTACTCCGGTAAAATCCCGATTTCACCCGGAACATTTCCGATATCCAAATATAGGCTTCCAATATATCAATCCTTATGTCTCGACCATTTCAAGACTCCTCGTCATGTCCGTGATCACATCCGGGACTCCTAACAACCTTCGGTACATCAAAACACAAAAACCCTAATTACGATCGTCACCGAACTTTAAGCGTGCAGACCCTACGGGTTCGAGAACTATGTAGACATGACCGAGACACGTCTCCGGTCAATAATCAATAGCGGAACCTAGATGATCATAGTGGCTCCTACATATTCTACGAAGATCTTTATCGGTCAGACCGCATAACAACATACGTTGTTCCCTTTGTCATCGGTATGTTACTTGCCCGAGATTCGATCGTCGGTATCTCAATACCTAGTTCAATCTCGTTACCGGCAAGTCTCTTTACTCGTTCCATAATACATCATCCTGCAACTAACTTATTAGTTGCAATGCTTGCAAGGCTTGAGTGATGTGCATTACCGAGAGGGCCCAGAGATACCTCTCCGACAATCGGAGTGACAAATCCTAATCTCGAAATACGCCAACCCAACAAGTACCTTCGGAGACACCTGTAGAGCACCTTTATAATCACCCAGTTACGTTGTGATGTTTGGTAGCACACAAAGTGTTCCTCCGGTAAATGGGAGTTGCATAATCTCATAGTCATAGGAACATGTATAAGTTATGAAGAAAGCAATAGCAACAAACTAAACGATCAAGTGCTAAGCTAATGGAATGGGTCAAGCCAATCACATCATTCTCCTAATGATGTGATCCCGTTAATAAAATGACAACTCATGTCTATGGTTAGGAAACATAACCATCTTTGATTAACGAGCTAGTCAAGTAGAGGCATACTAGTGACTCTCTGTTTTTGTCTATGTATTCACACATGTATTATGTTTCCGGTTAATACAATTCTAGCATGAATAATAAACATTTATCATGATATAAGGAAATAAATAATAACTTTATTATCGCCTCTAGGGCATATTTCCTTCAGTCTCCCACCTGCACTAGAGTCAATAATCTAGATTACACAGTAATGATTCTAACACCCATGGAGCCTTGATGCTGATCATGTTTTGCTCGTGGAAGAGGCTTAGTCAGTGGGTCTGCAACATTCAGATCCGTATGTATCTTGCAAATTTCTATGTCTCCCACTTGGACTAAATCCCGAATGGAATTGAAGCGTCTCTTGATGTGTTTGGTTCTCTTGTGAAATCTGGATTCCTTTGCCAAGGCAATTGCACCAGTATTGTCACAAAAGATTTTCATTGGACCCGATGCACTAGGTATGACACCTAGATTGGATATGAAATCCTTCATCCAGACTCCTTCATTTGCTGCTTCCGAAGCAGCTATGTACTCCGCTTCACATGTAGATCCCGCCACGATGCTTTGTTTAGAACTGCACCAACTAACAGCTCCACCGTTCAGTAAAAACACGTATCCAGTTTGCGATTTAGAATCGTCCGGATCAGTGTCAAAGCTTGCATCAACGTAACCATTTACGATGAGCTCTTTGTCACCTCCATATACGAGAAACATATCCTTAGTCCTTTTCAGGTATTTCAGGATGTTCTCGACCGCTATCCAGTGATCCACTCCTGGATTACTTTGGTACCTCCCTGCTAGACTTATAGCAAGGCACACATCAGGTCTGGTGCACAGTATTGCATACATGATAGAGCCTATGGCTGAAGCATAGGGAACATCTTTCATTTTCTCTCTATCTTCTGCGGTGGTCGGACATTGAGTCCTACTCAACTTTACACCTTGTAACACAGGCAAGAACCCTTTCTTTGCTTGATCCATTTTGAACTTATTCAAAACCTTGTCAAGGTATGTGCTTTGTGAAAGTCCAATTAAGCGTCTTGATCTATCTCTATAGATCTTAATGCCCAATATGTAAGCAGCTTCACCGAGGTCTTTCATTGAAAAACTCTTATTCAAGTATCCCTTTATGCTATCCAGAAATTCTATATCATTTCCAACCAATAATATGTCATCCACATATAATATCAGAAATGCTACAGAGCTCCCACTCACTTTCTTGTAAATACAGGCTTCTCCAAAAGTCTGTACAAAACCAAATGCTTTGATCACACTATCAAAGCATTTATTCCAACTCCGAGAGGCTTTCACCAGTCCATAAATGGATCGCTGTAGCTTGCACACTTTGTTAGCTCCCTTTGGATCGACAAAACCTTCTGGTTGCATCATATACAACTCTTCTTCTAGAAATCCATTCAGGAATGTAGTTTTGACATCCATTTGCCAAATTTCATAATCATAAAATGCGGCAACATGATTCGGACAGACTTAAGCATCGCTACGGGTGAGAAGGTCTCATCGTAGTCAATCCCTTGAACTTGACGAAAACCTTTTGCAACAAGTCGAGCTTTGTAGACAGTAACATTACCGTCAGCGTCAGTCTTCTTCTTGAAGATCCATTTATTCTCAATTGCTTGCCGATCAACGGGCAAGTCAACCAAAGTCCACACTTTGTTCTCATACATGGATCCCATCTCAGATTTCATGGCTTCTAGCCATTTTGCGGAATCTGGGCTCACCGTCGCTTCTTCATAGTTCGTAGGTTCATCATGATCTAGTAGCATGACTTCCAGAACAAGATTACCGTACCACTCTGGTGCGGATCTTACTCTGGTTGATCTACGAGGTTCGGTAGTAACTTGATCTGAAGTTTCATGATCATTATCATTAGCTTCATCACTAATTGGTGTAGGTGTCACAGAAACCGGTTTCTGTGATGTACTACTTTCCAATAAGGGAGCAGGTACAGTTACCTCATCAAGTTCTACTTTTCTCCCACTCACTTATTTCAAGAGAAACTCCTTCTCTAGAAAAACTCCGAATTTAGCAACAGAAGTTTTGCCTTCGGATCTGTGATAGAAGGTGTACCCAACAGTCTCCTTTGGGTATCCTATGAAGACACATTTCTCCGATTTGGGTTCGAGCTTATCAGGTTGAAGCTTTTTCACATAAGCATCGCAGCCCCAAACTTTCAGAAACGACAATTTTGGTTTCTTGCCAAACCACGGTTCATAAGGCGTCGTCTCAACGGATTTCGGTGGTGTCCTATTTAACGTGAATGCAGCCGTCTCTAAAGCATAACCCCAAAATGATAACGATAAATCAGTAAGAGACATCATAGATCGCACCATATCTAATAAAGTACGATTACGACGTTCGGGCACACCATTACGCTGTGGTGTTCCGGGTGGCGTGAGTTGCGAAACTATTCCGCATTGTTTCAAATGTAGACCAAACTTGTAACTCAAATATTCTCCTCCACGATCAGATCGTAGAAACTTTATTTTCTTGTTACGATGATTTTCATCTTCACTCTGAAATTCTTTGAACTTTTCAAATGTTTCAGACTTATGTTTCATTAAGTAGATATACCCATATCTGCTTAAATCATTTGTGAAGGTGAGAAAATAACGATATCCGCCACGAGCCTCAACATTCATTGGATCACATACATCTGTATGTATGATTTCCAACAAATCCGTTGCTCTCTCCATAGTACCGGAGAACGGTGTTTTAGTCATCTTACCCATGAGGCATGGTTCGCAAGTACCAAGTGATTCATAATCAAGTAGTTCCAAAAGTCCATCAGTATGGAGTTTCTTCATGCGCTTTACACCGATATGACCTAAACGGCAGTGCCACAAATAAGTTGCACTATCATTATCAACTCTGCATCTTTTGATTTCAACATTATGAATATGTGTATCACTACTATCGAGATTCATCAAAAATAGACCACTCGTCAAGGGTGCATGACCATAAAAGATATTACTCATATAAATAGAACAACCATTATTCTCAGATTTAAATGAATAATCGTCTCGCATCAAACAAGATCCAGATATAATGTTCATGCTCAACGCTGGCACCAAATAACAATTATTTAGGTCTAATACTAATCCCGAAGGTAGATGTAGAGGTAGCGTGCCGACCGCGATCACATCGACTTTGGAACCATTTCCCATGTGCATCGTCACTTCGTCCTTAGCCAATCTTCGCTTAATCCGTAGCCCCTGTTTCGAGTTGCAAATGTTAGCAACAGAACCAGTATCAAATACCCAGGTGCTACTGCGAGCATTAGTAAGGTACACATCAATAACATGTATATCACATATACCTTTGTTCACTTTGCCATCCTTCTTATCCGCCAAATACTTGGGGCAGTTCCGCTTCCAGTGATCAGTCTGCTTGCAGTAGAAGCACTCAGTCTCAGGCTTAGGTCCAGACTTGGGTTTCTTCTCCTGAGCAGCAACTTGTTTGATGTTCTTCTTGAAGTTCCCTTTCTTCTTCCCTTTGCCTTTTTTCTTGAAAATGGTGGTCTTATTGACCATCAACACTTGATGCTCCTTTTTGATTTCTACCTCCACGGCTTTTAGCATCGCGAAGAGCTCAGGAATAGTTTTATTCATCCCTTGCATATTATAGTTCATCACGAAGCTTTTGTAGCTTGGTGGTAGTGATTGAAGAACTCTGTCAATGACACTATCAACAGGATGATTAACCCCCAGTTGAGTCAAGTGATTATGATACCCAGACATTTTGAGTATATGTTCACTGACAGAACTATTCTCCTCCATCTTGCAGCTATAGAACTTATTGGAGACTTCATATCTCTCAATCCGGGCATTTGCTTGAAATATTAACTTCAACTCCTGGAACATCTCATATGCTCCATGACGTTCAAAACATCGTTGAAGACCCGGTTCTAAGCCATAAAGCATGGCACACTGAACTACCAAGTAGTTATCAGCTTTGCTCTGCCAGACGTTTATACATCTGGTGTCGCTCCTGCAGCAGGCTTGGCACTTAGCGGTGCTTCCAGGATGTAATTCTTCTGTGCAGCAATGAGGATAATCCTCAAGTTACGAACCCAATCCCTGTAATTACTACCATCATCTTTCAACTTTGCCTTCTCAAGGAACGCATTAAAATTCAACGGAACAACAACACGAGCCATCTATCTACAACCAAACATAGACAAGCAAGATACTATCAGGTACTAAGTTCATGATAAATTTAAGTTCAATTAATCATATTACTTAAGAACTCCCACTTAGAAAGATATCCCTCTAATCCTCTAAGTGATCACGTGATCCAAATCAACTAAACCATGTCCGATCATCACGTGAGATGGAGTAGTTTCATTGGTGAACATCACTATGTTGATCATATCTACTATATGATTCACGCTCGACCTTTTGGTCTCCGTGTTCCGAGGCCATATCTGTATATGCTTGGCTCGTCAAGTATAACTTGAGTATTCCGCGTGTGCAACTATTTTGCACCCGATGTATTTGAACATAGAGCCTATCACACCCGATCATCACGTGGTGTCTCAGCACGAAGAACTTTCGCAACGGTGCATACTCAGGGAGAACACTTCTTGATAATTAGTGAGAGATCATCTTAAAATGATACCGTCAATCAAAGCAAGATAAGATGCATAAAAGATAAACATCACATGCAATCAATATAAGTGATATGATATGGCCATCATCATCTTGTGCTTGCGATCTCCATCTTCGAAGCACCGTCATGATCACCATCGTCACCGGCGCGACACCTTGATCTCCATCGTAGCATCGTTGTCGTCTCGTCAATCTTATGCTTCTACGACTATCGCTACTGCTTAGTGATAAAGTAAAGCATTACAGTGCGATTGCATTGCATACAATAAAGCGACAACCATATGGCTCCTGCCAGTTGCCGATAACTCGGTTACAAAACATGATCATCTCATACAATAAAATTTAGCATCATTTTTTGACCATATCACATCACAACATGCCTTGCAAAAACAAGTTAGACGTCCTCTACTTTGTTTGTTGCAAGTTTTACGTGGCTGCTACGGGCTTAAGCAAGAACCAATCTTACCTACGCATCAAAAACCACAATGATAGTTTGTCAAGTTGGTGTTGTTTTAACCTTCGCAAGGACCGGGCGTAGCCACACTCGGTTCAACTAAAGTTGGAGAAACTGACACCCGCCAGCCACCTGTGTGCAAAGCACGTCGGTAGAACCAGTCTCGCGTAAGCATACACGTAATGTCGGTCCGGGCCGCTTCATCCAACAATACCGCCGAACCAAAGTATGACATGCTGGTAAGTAGTATGACTTATATCGCCCACAACTCACTTGTGTTCTACTTGTGCACAAAATCAACGCATAAAACCTAGGCTCGGATGCCACTGATGGGAAACGTAGTAGTTTCAAAAAATTTCCTACGCACACGCAAGATCATGGTGATGCATAGCAACGAGAGGGGAGAGTGTTGTCTACGTACCCTCGTAGACCGGCAACGGAAGTGTTGACACAACGTAGAGGAAGTAGTCGTACGTCTTCCCGATCCGACCGATCCAAGTACCGAACGTACGGCACCTTCGAGTTCTGCACACATTCAACTCGGTGACGTCCCTCGAGTTTCGATCCAGCAAAACATTGAGGGAGAGTTTCGTCAGCACGACAGCGTGCTGACCGTGATGATGTTCTACCGACGCAGGGCTTTGCCTAAGCACCGCTACGATATGACCGAGGTGGAATATGGTGGAAGGGGGCACCGCACACGGCTAAGGAACGATCACGAGGATCAACTTGTGTGTCATGTGGTGCCCCCTTGCCTCAGTATATAAAGGAGGGAGAGGGGGAGGTGCGGCCGGCCCTATGGGTGCGCCTAGAGGAGTCCTACTCCAACCAGGAGTAGGACTCCCCCCTCTTGCCTTGTTGGAAAAGGAAGGAGGAAGGGAGAAAGAGGAAAGGGGGGCGCTGCCCCCCCCCCCTTCCTTGTCCTATTCGGACTAGGGGGGAGGGGGCGCACGGCCTGCCCTGGCTGGCCCTCCTCTTCTCCCTTATGGCCCATGTAGGCCCAATAACCCCCGGGGGGTTCCGGTAACCCCCCGGTACTCCGGTAAAATCCCGATTTCACCCGGAACGTTTCCGATATCCAAATATAGGCTTCCAATATATCAATCTTTATGTCTCGACCATTTCGAGACTCCTCATCATGTCCGTGATGACATCCGGGACTCCGAACAACCTTCGGTACATCAAAACACAAAAACCCTAATTACGATCGTCACCGAACTTTAAGCGTGCGGACCCTACGGGTTCGAGAACTATGTAGACATGACCGAGACACGTCTCCGGTCAATAACCAATAGCGGAACCTGGATGCTCATATTGGCTCCTACATATTCTACGAAGATCTTTATCGGTCAGACCGCATAAAAACATACGTTGTTCCCTTTGTCATCGGTATGTTACTTGCCCGAGATTCGATCGTCGGTATCTCAATACCTAGTTCAATCTCGTTACCGGCAAGTCTCTTTACTCGTTCCGTAATACATCATCCTGCAACTAACTTATTAGTTGCAATGCTTGCAAGGCTTGAGTGATGTGCATTACCGAGAGGGCCCAGAGATACCTCTCCGACAATCAGAGTGACAAATCCTAATCTCGAAATATGCCAACCCAACAAGTACCTTTGGAGACACCTCTAGAGCACCTTTATAATCACCCAGTTACATTGTGACGTTTGGTAGCACACAAAGTATTCCTCCGGTAAACGGGAGTTGCATAATCTCATAGTCATAGGAACATGTATAAGTTATGAAGAAAGCAATAGCAACAAACTAAATGATCAAGTGCTAAGCTAACGGAATGGGTCAAGTCAATCACATCATTCTCCTAATGATGTGATCCCGTTAATCAAATGACAACTCATGTCTATGGTTAGGAAACATAACCATCTTTGATTAACGAGCTAGTCAAGTAGAGGCATACTAGTGACTCTCTGTTTTTGTCTATGTATTCACACATGTATTATGTTTCCGGTTAATACAATTCTAGCATGAATAATAAACATTTATCATGATATAAGGAAATAAATAATAACTTTATTATTGCCTCTAGGGCATATTTCCTTCACTTGCTCCTTTATATACAGGGGCAGGGGCACCCCATAGACACAACAATTGATTTGATCTTTTAGCCGTGTGCGGTGCCCCCCTCCACCATAGTCCACCTCAATAATACTGTAGTGGTGCTTAGGCGAAGCCCTGCGTCAGTAGAACATCATCGTCGTCACCATGCTGTCATGCTGACGAAACTCTCCCTGAACACTCGGCTGGATCGGAGTTCGAGGGACGTCATCGGACTGAACGTGTGCTGAACTCGGAGGTGCCGTGCGTTCGGTACTTGATCAGTCGGATCGTGAAGACGTACGACTACATCAACCGCGTTATGCTAATGCTTCCGCTTTCGGTCTATGAGGGTACATGGACAACACTCTCCCCTCTTGTTGCTATGCATCACCATGATCTTGCGTGTGCGTAGGAAAATTTTGAAATTACTACGTTCCCCAATAGTGGCATCCGAGCCTGGTTTTATGCGTAGATGTCATATGCACGATTACAACACAAGTGAGTTGTGGGCGATATAAGTCATGCTGCTTACCAACATGTCATACTTTGGTTCAGCGGTATTGTTGGATGAAGCGGCCCGGACCGACATTACGCGTATGCTTACGCGAGACTGGTTCTACCAACGTGCTTTGCACATAGGTGGCTGGCGGGTGTCAGTTTCTCCAACTTTAGTTGAGCCGAGTGTGGCTACGCCCGGTCCTTACGAAGGTTAAAACAACACCAACTTGAGAAACTATCGTTGTGGTTTTGATGCGTAGGTAAGAACGGTTCTTGCTCAGCCCGTAGCAGCCACGTAAAACTTGCAACAACAAAGTAGATGACGTCTAACTTGTTTTTGCAGGGCATGTTGTGATGTGATATGGTCAAAGCATGATGCTAAATTTTATTGTATGAGATGATCATGTTTTGTAACCGAGTTATCAGCAACTGACAGGAGCCATATGGTTGTCGCTTTATTGTATGCAATGCAATCGCCCTGTAATGCTTTACTTTATCACTAAGCGGTAGCAATAGTCGTAGAAGCATAAGATTGGCGAGATGACAATGATGCTATGATGGAGATCAAGGTGTCGCGCCGGTGATGATGGTGATCATGACGGTGCTTCGGAGATGGAGATCACAAGCACAAGATGATGATGGCCATATCATATCACTTATATTGATTGCATGTGATGTTTATCTTTTATGCATCTTATCTTGCTTTGATTGACGGTAGCATTATAAGATGATCTCTCACTAAATTTCAAGATAAAAGTGTTCTCCCTGAGTATGCACCATTGCCAAAGTTCGTCGTGCCCAGACACCACATGATGATCGGGTGTGATAAGCTCTACATCCATCTACAACGGGTGCAAGCCAGTTTTGCACACGCAGAATACTCAGGTTAAACTTGACGAGCCTAGCATATGTAGATATGGCCTCGGAACACTGAGACCGAAAGGTCGAGCGTGAATCATATAGTAGATATGATCAACATAAGTGATATTCACCATTGAAAGCTACTCCATTTCACGTGATGATCAGTTATGGTTTAGTTGATTTGGATCACGTGATCACTTAGAGGATTAGAGGGATGTATATCTAAGAGGGAGTTCTTAAGTAATATGATTAATTGAACTTAAATTTATCATGAACTTAGTCCTGGTAGTATTAGCATATCTATGTTGTAGATCAATAGCTCGCGTTTAGCTCCCCTGTTTTATTTTTGATATGTTCCTAGAGAAAACTAAGTTGAAAGATGTTAGTAGTGATACGTCTCCAACGTATCTATAATTTTTGATTGCTCCATGCTATATTATCTACTGTTTTGGGCAATATTGGGCTTTATTTTCCACTTTTATATTACTTTTGGGACTAACCTATTAACCGGAGGCCCAGCTCAGATTTGTTGTTTTATGCCTATTTCAGTGTTTTGAAGAAAAGGAATATCAGAGGGAGTCGAAACGAAACGAAATCAACTGGAGAAGTTATTTTTGGAAGGAAACACACTTGATGGACTTGGACCCCACGTCAGAAGATACGGGAGCTGCCCACGAGGGTGGGGGGCGCGCCCCCCTAGGGCGCGCCCCTGCCTCGTGGGGCCCCCGTGGCTCCCCTGACGTGCTTCTTCTGCCTATATAACTCCATATACCCTAAAACTTCCAGAACGAAGATCGGAAGTTCTGCCGCCAGAAGCCTCCGTAGCCACCGAAAACCAATCTACACCCGTTCTGGTGCCCTGCCGGAGGGGGCAATCCCTCTCCGGTGGCCATCTTCATCATCCCGGTGCTCTCCATGACGAGGAGGGAGTAGTTCTCCCTCGGGGCTGAGGGTATGTACCAGTAGCTATGTGTTTGATCTCTCTCTCTCTCTCTCTCTTGTGTTCTTGATTTGGCATGATCTTGATGTATCGCGAGCTTTGCTATTATAGTTGGATCTTATGTTTCTCCTCCCCCTCTTCTCTCTTGTAATGAATTGAGTTTCCCCTTTGAAGTAATCTTACCGGATTGAGTCTTTAAAGACTTGAGAACACTTGATGTATGTCTTGCCGTGAATATCTGTGGTGACAATGGGATATCACGTGCCACTTGATGTATGTTTTGGTGACCAACTTGCGGGTTCCGCCCATGAACCTATGCATAGGGGTTGACACACGTTTTCGTCGTGATTCTCCGGTAGAACTTTGGGGCACTCTTTGAGGTCCTTTGTGTTGGTTGAATAGATGAATCTGAGATTGTGTGACACATATCGTATAATCATACCCACGGATACTTGAGGTGACAATGGAGTATCTAGGTGACATTAGGGTTTTGGTTGATTTGTGTCTTAAGGTGTTATTCTAGTACGAACTCTAGGGCTGTTTGTGACACTTATAGGAATAGCCCAAAGGATTGATTGGAAAGAATAACTTTGAGGTGGTTTCGTACCCTACCATAATCTCTTCGTTCATTCTCCGCTATTAGTGGGTTTGGAGTGACTCTTTGTTGCATGTTGAGGGATAGTTATGTGATCCAATTGTGTTATCATTGTTGAGGGAACTTACACTAGTGAAAGTATGAACCCTAGGCCTTGTTTACCATCATTGCAATACCGTTTACGCTCACTTTTATCACTTGCTACCTTGCTGTTTTTATTATTTCAGATTACAAATACTCATATCTACTATCCATATACCACTTGTATCACCATCTCTTCGCCGAACTAGTGCACCTATACAATTTACAATTGTATTGGGTGTGTTGGGGACACAAGAGACTCTTTGTTATTTGGTTGCAGGGTTGCTTGAGAGAGACCATCTTCATCCTACGCCTCCTACGGATTGATAAACCTTAGGTCATCCACTTGAGGGAAATTTGCTACTGTTCTACAAACCTCTGCACTTGGAGGCCCAACAACGTCTACAAGAAGAAGGTTGTGTAGTAGACATCAAGCTCTTTTCTGGCGCCGTTGCCGGGGAGGTTAGCGCTTGAAGGTATATATTTAGATCTTGCAATCAAGTCTTTTAGTTTCTTGTTTTATCACTAGTTTAGTTTATAAAAGAAAACTAAAAATGGAATTGAGTTTGTCTCATACGCTTCACCTTTTGAATATCTTTCGTGAGTATGATGGAAATGATAATTGTGCTCAAGTGCTAGAGGAAGAAATCTATAAAATGTTTGACACTAAATATTTGAATGATGAGCATGATTGCAATGTTGTTAGTATGAATTCCTTGAATATCTATGATGCTAATGATATGCAAAGCCACAAGCTTGGGGAAGCTATGTTTGATGAAGATGATATTTTTTGTCCCCCAAGCTTTGATGAGCAAATTTACTATGATGAAAGCATGACTCCTATCTATGATGATTATTGTGATGACACGTATGCTTTAAAGAATAATGATAACCATGAAACTTGTCATCTTGATCTTAATTTTCAATCACATGATAGTTATTTTGTTGAGTTTGCTCCCACTATTATTCATGAGAAGAAATTTGCTTATGTGGAGAGTAATAAAAATTATATGCTTGTAGATCATGAAAAGAATGCTTTAGGTGCTGGTTATATTGTTGAATTCACTCATGATGCTACTGAAAATTATTATGAGGGAGGAACATATGCTTGTAGGAATTGCAATAGTATCAAGTTTCCTCTCTATGTGCTTAAAGTTTTGAAGTTATGCTTGTTTTACCTTCCTATGCAAGTTGATTCTTGTTCCCACAAGTTGTTTGCTCACAAAGTCCCTATGCACAGGAAGTGGGTTAGACTTAAATGTGCTAGTCATATTCTTCATGATGCTCTCTTTAAGTTTCAATTCTTATCATTTATGTGAGCATCATTGAAATCATCATGCCTAGCTAGGGGCGTTAAACGATAGCGCTTGTTGGGAGGCAACCCAATTTTATTTTTGTTCCTTGCTTTTTGTTCCTGTTTAATAATAAATAATTCATCTAGCCTCTGTTTATATGTGGTTTTATGTGTTTAATTAGTGTTTGTGCCAAGTAGAACCTTTGGGAAGACTTTGGGAAAGTCTTGTTGATCATGCTGTAAAAAACAGAAACTTTAGCGCTCACGAGAACTGCTGCCATTTTTATTTGGAGAGTGCTATTTAGTTAATTATTTTTGCAGATGATTAATAGATAAATTCCTCAGGTCCAGAAATTTATTTGAGAATTTTATGAGTTCCAGAAGTATACGTTTGATTCAGATTACTACAGACTGTTCTGTTTTTGACAGATTCTGTTTTTCATGTGTTGTTTACTTATTTTGATGAATCTATGGCTTTTTTTTGCGGGGAAATGAGAACTTTATTCAATCATCTCTAGCTCCTGCATGATCAGCCATAACGCTAGTCATGAGAAAACTAGGAGGGGAGTCCATCCAACAACTCGTAACCCCTAATGTGCAAGCAAACTTGGCACAAAGGTGGGCTGGAGCATTGGCTTTTCTTGAAACAAATTGAATAACAAAAGACTGAAAAGATAAAGCTAGTCCTTCTATATCCAATAGAACTGGCGCTACCGTCGAGCGCGAAAAAGTGCGAGAAGCCCACAGATCAACTACCTCCTTGCAGTCAACCTCCATAACCACTCGCATGAAGCCTCAGAGACGAGCAAAAAGGACACCATCACGCAGGGCCAAAGCTTCTGCTACCAATGGATCCGTCACTCCAGGATAAGGCTTGCTCCAGGCCGCAAGAAAGGCAGTCGAAGACCGAGCGATCCCTCCTGCACCCCCTTTTCTCTCCTCAGTAGAGATACCTGCATCAGTGTTGATCTTAATCCCATCACCCTCAGGTGGTCTCCATCCGTAGCCGGTCACGACTTTGGTGTGCTCCATAGGAAGTTCTAGCACCGCCAAAGCATCCTTGATCGTTCTCATAAACTGTACTGGATTTGAACTTTCCTTGTCATGTGTTATATTATTTCTGGAAGTCCAAATCGCCCACATGACAGAAACAATTTTTGCCCTATCAGTTTCTTGAAACCTTGAGTCACAAAGTATATCTTTCATCCATGTTTCTGGGTGGAGAGCCGGAAGTTTCACTTGTAACCACTCTCTCGCTTCCCCCCAGAACCTCTTTGCATGAGTGCACTTAATCAGCGCATGCATCGAATCCTCGTCTGTAGCTAGGCAGACTTTACATCTAGGGTGGCTATATGTCTGTGCTGCAGTGTTCGCTCGACAGGAAGGATTCCCCATAGAACTCGCCACCAGAACACACGAACTTTAGGTACCACTTGTAGCTTCCACAACCTTGTCCATAACTGTTTTTCTGTCTCTGAAGTACCCGTAGTCGTCCCTTCCTCTAGAGCTAAGTGCTCGTTGCGAGTCATAAGAGCCCGATACGCAGATTTTACAGTATAGACACCCATCTTCTCCCACGCCCATGCCCAGAAGTCCTCACCTCCCCCTTGCTGCAATGGTATGTTCAATATAGCATCGGCATCGGGAGCGATAAAATTCCTCCTGACAATATCCACCTTCCATAACCAAGAGTCACCGTCAATGAGATCAGATACTATGTGTAATGTGTCACTTCCAACCTGCATTGATGGCTTCATGGAGAGCTTCCCTTGGATCCAAGTATCATTCCAGATTGACACCGAGGATCCATCCCCAATGCGTCTGATCAAACCCACTTTGAGCGCCTCCCTCCCTGCTATAATAGCACGCCAGGTAGCCGAGGCGTTCTTTGGTACAGTAGCATGCATGAAGTCCGTGAGAGGGAAATATTTTCCCTTCAACACACGACCACAAAGAGAGTCTGGGCTTGTGATCAGTCTCCATCCGTGCTTACCTAGCATGGCTAAGTGAAACATCTCAAGATTTCGGAAACCCATCCCTCCTTGTACCTTCGGTGATGCGAGTGTTTGCCAATCAACCCAGTGCAACGAGCGCCGGTCGAGAGAACTACTCCACCAATATTTTGCCATACTAGATGAAATCCCCTTGCAGACCTTCTTTGTCAGTTTAAAATAGCTCATTGAGAAAGTGGGTATAGCCTGTATGACTGACTTCAAACGAACCTCCCTCGCAGCACAGGAAACAAGTCTCTCTGATCCGCCATTTAATTTACTTCTGATTCGTTCCCCTATATGATCAAACGTCCCACTTGTGATGCGGCCAATTGCTGTTGGAAGACCAAGATATCTCTCATTAAACGCTTCTACAACAATGCCCATCAAATTCTTCATTGCTTGGCGATCTGTGTTAGAGGTGTTTGGACTGAAGAAAATGGAACTCTTCTCTCTGTTCACACACTGACCCGAGCAATCTCCGTAAATTCTAAGAATATCATTTAGACGCCGCGCACTCTGTTGTTTTTCTTGCATGAATATCAAATTGTCATCCGCAAACAGCAAGTGATTGATCCAAGGTGAATTCAGACTCACCCTTATACCTTTGTCCACATACGGTCTGCCAAAGTTATTGAGCAAAGTGGTAAAACCCTCCGCACATAACAGGAACAGATAAGGCGACGTCGGGTCCCCTTGCCTTAACCCCCTCGAAGGGGAAAAGAACGGTAAAAGCTCCCCATTCACACGGACAGCAAACCTGACCGAAGAAACACACTTCACGATGAGTCGAATAAAGGACATGCTGAAACCAAGACATGCCATAATTGTTTCTATGTAGTGCCATTCAACTCGGTCGTATGCTTTCATCATATCTAGTTTTACCGCACATACACTGTTTTTTCCTTTCCTCCTCTTTCTCATCGCATGAACACTCTCATAGGCAATAAGGATGTTATCCGTAATCAGGCGACCTGGTATGAATGCACTTTGTTCTCCTCCTATAATGCCATCCAAAAAGATCCTCAATCTGTTTGCTATACACTTGGCTGCAATTTTGTAGAGTACAGGACAGAGAGAGATCGGTCTATATTGATTAATGCGCTGGGGGTGTCTCACCTTGGGAATAAGCGTGATAGTTGTGTCGTTCATCCCCGCTGGTAACTCGCCCCCATGAAGAAAATCCAACACAGCCTGAATGATGTCATCCTTGATCAAACTCCAATGCCGTTGGAAAAAACCTGCCATAAATCCATCCACCCTCGGGGCCTTCGATGGTGCCATCTGAAACAATGTCACTCTCACCTCCTCTGCTGTGTATGGCCTATCAAGAATTTCATTCATATCAGCCGTCATTCGCTGAGGGACTAAAGTTGTCAGCTCATCCATAGGTCGGTGCCCTTGGGAAGTATATAGGTCTTGAAAGAACTCTTGTACCATCGTACAATTTTCCTCCTTCGTCCGACATATGGTGCCATCCTCTCGCACAATATTGTCAATTTTGTTCATTCTCTTTCATTGAGCAGCTTGCAGCTGGAAGTATTTCGTGTTTCGGTCTCCCTGCCTCAACCACAACACTCTCGATCGCTGTTTCAAAAATATCTCCTCCTGTCGCAGGGCCTCTCTAAGCTGTTTTGCAACTGATAACTCCTCGACAGAGGGCCCACGCCCTATAGATTGGCCACGTAATTTGTCAAGCCTCGACTGCAGCTTACGAATTTTACGTGCCAGACACGCAAACTCAGCAGCACCCCATTCAGTTAACGTTGATTGCATTGCAGAAAGTGCTTGAAGAATACCTCCAAGTCCCTGTCGACTCGACCCCTTTTGCCAATTTTCTTTTACGACCTGATCGTAGTCGGCATGACACTGCCACATGTCCTCATAGCGAAACTGTTTGTTTGCTCTAGACCGCCCCTCGGCCGCATGTTCACGTAAATCCACTTTAACAAAACAATGATCAGATTATGTTGTGCTGATGTGCCTAACGTGAGCATAAGCAAACATATTAAGAAGCTCCGGATTGGCGAAAGCTCTATCAATCCGAGCCTTCACATTTGCATTTCCTGGCTGCCCATTATCCCATGTGTATTCTGTTCCTGACCATCCAAGATCCTGCCACATACATTCTTCGGTCACTTCTCTAAACGCCCGCATTTGCCATTCAGGCCGAGCTGCTCGCGAGAAATGCTCCAAACCATACAGAGTTTCATTAAAATCGCCGATACACATCCATGCTGAATGTTGTACCGCGAACAAAGTCCGGAGAAAACGCCAACTCTGATAGCGATCCTCCACCTTTGGTGCACCGTAGAAACCGGTGAACCTCCACTTTTCTGATCTTCCTTCCACCTTCTGCACTTCCACATCGATGTGGGCAGAACTATAATTCTTTAGCTCGACTGTAATGTCAGCCGACCAAAATAGACCAATACCTTCACTCAATCCTCTGCTATCCACAGCAAAACACCCCGCAAAGCCTAACTGATTTTGCAACGCTTCGACTCTCTTTGCTGAGATTTTTGTCTCCATAACAAACAGGAGACGGGGCACTTCCTGCTTCACTACACTACGAAGCTCTCGAACTGTCGATGGGTTCCCAAGCCCTCGACAGTTCCAACTTAGACAACTCATTGCGAGTGGCAGGGCTGCATCGCAGCCTCTGCCGTGCTGCCGGAATTCACCGGCGTAGGTTTCTTTTTCTTCGGTGCCCGTGGCTCCTCTCCATCCTTTTCCTGGCTCGGATCTTTTCCAGAGGACCCAAGAACTACACCTTCACCATTAGCCGCAAATGGTTCATTTGTCAGAAGTGGCGTTTCCACCCTCTTGTAAACCTGCTGATTAGTGTTCGGCCCCCCCTTGCGCTTGTACTGCTCGCGTTGTTTGATTGGGGAGGTGACCTCTGCACCCTTCTCTGCGGCAGTACTAGAGTTCCTCGTCTCAGCTTTATTACCCGAAAAACCCTGATGCTCCTTTGACGAGCCATCACCCGAGTATGCCCTCTTCCATTCATCCATTGGCCTCAAGTTTTTCCCAAATGGTAAATCTCCATTGGCATCCCTAGTCCCCGGTGTCGGACAGTACAGATCTGAGTGACCAAGTCGACCACATGAAAAACAAAAGTGTGGTACATTCTCGTATTGGATATCATGCAGGTCTGAACATTTTCTACGAGCGGACTCAATCAGTATCCACCTTCTGAGAGGCTTACTCACGTCAATTGTAACTCTTGCTCTCAAATATCCATTCACATGATCAAACGAAACATGTGTTGCATGTTTATCAATCTGTTTAGCAATAGCATCACTCCACTTATCATCCCTCAAGTTGAAGGGAAGATTGACAACTCTAGCCCACAGTTCCAGCCTGTCAAACCTGAGTTCAGAAGGACGCATGCAATCATCAAACTCCGACAAAATCACCGCATTCTTACTCACGTGCCATGGCGATCCTTCCCATACACGATCATGATCCCGTTGGTTTGCAAATTCCGCTACAAACGTATTATCTCCAACAGATCAAAAAGCCAATCCCTTAGGGTTTCCCCATGCCGGCCGGAGGTCACTGATAATGGTCTGGATGTGGAGTATATTCCGGTGCAATACCTTCCCTGCCAGCATCCACTTCGCCGGTGCGCCGTCATCCCGGTCATCCAGCACCAACGGAGTCGCTTCCTCCTCCGTGATGTCAAGTTTTCCCAGGGCTTCCGCTAACTTCGCCCTTGCCGCACGGGGCGACAAAGGTTCCTGCCCTCCTCACCGATCCGATGATGTTGCCATCCTCCGATCGGCAGATCCCTCGCCCCGCCGAGCAGATCGACGTGCGCCCTGAGGTTCCACCCCCAAAACCCTAGAATCGCCAAAGGAGCGCTCCGGGAGTTGCGGGGGGAAAAGTTAGGCGAGCTAGTAAAATAGTTTATAAACCATAGATAAGTTGGAATACAGTAGTTATAACACCAATATAAATAAAGAATGAGTTCATTACAGTACCTTGAAGTGGTGATTTATTTTCTTATACTAACCGAGCTTACGAGTTTTCTGTTAAGTTTTGTGTTGTGAAGTTTTCAAGTTTTGGGTAAAGATTCGATGGATTATGGAACAAGGAGTGGAAAGAGCCTAATCTTGGGGATGCCCAAGGCACCCCAAGGTAATATTCAAGGATAACCAAGAGCCTAAGCTTGGGGATGCCCCGGAAGGCATCCCCTCTTTCGTCTTTGTTCATCGGTAACTTTACTTGGAGCTATATTTTTATTCGCCACATGATATGTGTTTTGCTTGGAGCATCAATTTATTTTGTTAGGATTTTCTTTCTGTTATTTATAACAATGTTTTGCATCTTTTATTTCAATAAAAGTGGCACTGATAGCCTTTACTATGCCTATGTTACAAGTATACATGTTGCTGTTTGAAAACAGAAAGTTTACCGCTGTTGCAATAATTCCCTAGAAAAGTCAGAATGTGATAAAATATTGAAATCTTTTGCATATTAAGCTCTGATAAATTTACTACAGTGGGAATTTTCTTTCATAATTTTTGGAGTTAGGGAAGTATGGATGTTGCAGCATTATTTACAGACTATCCTGTTTAGGCAGATTGCTGTTATGTTTGCATTGTTTGCATATGTTTGCTTCTTTAATGATTCTATTTGAGGATAGGACTATTAAATATGCAGAGGCATTTAGTATGCAATGTTGAATAATAATTTTAGTGATTTGCTACAGTAGAGTATGATAAGGTTTTGGCAATGGTTTATACTAACTTATCTCACGAGTCCTTGTTGAGTTTTGTGTGGATGAAGCTTTTGAGATTTAGGGAGACCATGATATGAGAGGAATTAAGGAGACACAAAAGCTCAAGCTTGGGGATGCCCAAGGCACCCCAATATAATATTTCAAGAAGTCTCAAGCATCTAAGCTTGGGGATGCCCCGGTTGGCATCCCACCTTTCTTCTTCAACAATTATCGGTTAGTTTCGGTTGATCCTAAGTTTTCGCTTCTTCACATGATGTTTGCCATTCTTAGAATGTCATTTTATTTTGATTTGCTTGCTGTTTGAATAGAATACCAAGATCTAAAATTATTAAATGTTAGAGAGTCTTCACATAGTTGCATAATTATTCAACTACTCATTGATCTTCACTTATATCTTTCGGAGTAGTTTGTCATTTGCTCTAGTGCTTCACTTATATCTTTTAGAGCACGGTGGTAGTTTTATTTTGAAGAAATAGATGAACTCTCATGCTTCACTTAGATTATTTTGAGAGTCTTAAATAGCATGGTAATTTGCTTAAAATCCTAATATGCTAGGTATCCAAGAATAATAAAATTCTCTTATGAGTGTGTTGAATACTATGAGAAGTTTGACACTTGATAATTGTTTTGAGATATGGAGATGGTGATATTAGAGTCATGCTAGTTGAGTAGTTGTGAATTTGAAAAATACTTGTGTTGAAGTTTGTGATTCCCGTAGCATGCACATATGGTGAACCGTTATGTGATGAAGTCGGAGCATGATTTATTTATTGATTGTCCTCCTTATGAGTGGCGGTCGGGGACGAGCGATGGTCTTTTCCTACCAATATATCCCCATAGGAGCATGCGCGTAGTACTTTGTTTCGATAACTTGTAGATTTTTGCAATAAGTATATGAGTTCTTTATGACTAATGTTGAGTCCATGGATTATACGCACTCTCACCCTTCCACCCTTGCTAGCCTCTCTAGTACCGCGCACCTTTCGCCGGTACCATAAACCCACCATTTACCTTCCTCAAAACAGCCACCATACCTACCTATTATGGCATTTCCATAGCCATTCCGAGATATATTGCCATGCAACTTTCCACCATCCAGTTTATTATGACACATTCATCATTGTCATATTGCTAGCATGATCATGTAGTTGACATAGTATTTGTGGCAAAGCCACCGTTCATAATTCTTTCATACATGTCACTCTTGATTCATAGCATATCCCGGTACACCACCGGAGGCATTCATATAGAGTCATACTTTGTTCTAGTATCGAGTTGTATCATTGAGTTGTAAATAAATAGAAGTGTGATGATCATCATTAAATAGAGCATTGTCCCAAAAAAAAAGAGAAAGGCCAAATAAAAAAAGGGGAAGGCCAAAAAAAGAAAGGCCAAATAAAAAAATAAAAAAGGGGGCAATGCTACTATCCTTTTACCACACTTGTGCTTCAAAGTAGCACCATGATCTTCATGATAGAGAGTCTCCTATGTTGTCACTTTCATATACTAGTGGAAATATTTCATTATAGAACTTGGCTTGTATATTCCAATGATGGGCTTCCTCAAAATGCCCTAGGTCTTCGTGAGCAAGCGAGTTGGATGCACACCCACTAGTTTCTTTTGTTGAGCTTTCATACATATTTAGCTCTAGTGCATCCGTTGCATGGCAATCCCTACTCACTCACTTTTATATCTACTGATGGGCATCTCCATAGCCCGTTGATACGCCTAGTTGATGTGAGACTATATTCTCCCTTTTTGTCTTCTCCACAACCACCATTCTATTCCACCTATAGTGCTATGTCCATGGCTCACGCTCATGTATTGCGTGAAGATTGAAAAAGTTTGAGAACATCAAAAGTATGAAACAATTGCTTGGCTTGTCATCGGGGTTGTGCATGATTTAGATATTTTGTGTGGTGAAGATAGAGCATAGCCAGACTATATGATTTTTTAGGGATAGCTTTCTTTGGCCATGATATTTTGAGAAGACATAATTGCTTTATTAGTATGCTTGAAGTATTATTATTTCTATGTCAATATGAACTTTTGTCTTGAATCTTATGGATCTGAATATTCATATCACAAGTAAGAAGAATTACATTGAAATTATGCCAACTAGCATTCCACATAAAAAATTATCTTTTTATCATTTCCCTACTCGAGGACGAGCAGGAATTAAGCTTGGGGATGCTTGATACATCTCCAACGTATCTATAATTTTTGATTGCTCCATGCTATAGTATCTACTGTTTTGGGCAATATTGGGCTTTATTTTCCACTTTTATATTACTTTTGGGACTAACCTATTAACCGGAGGCCCAGCCCAGATTTGCTGTTTTATGCCTACTTCAGTGTTTTGAAGAAAAGGAATATCAGACAGAGTCGAAACGGAACAAAATCAACTGGAGAAGTTATTTTTGGAAGGAAACACACCTGATGGACTTGGACCCCGCGTCAGAAGATACGGGAGCTGCCCACGAGGGTGGGGGGCGCCCCCCCATAGGGCGCGCCCCCTACCTCGTGGGGCCCCCGTGGCTCCCCTGACGTGCTTCTTCTGCCTATATAACTCCATATACCCTAAAACTTCCAGAACGAAAAATAGATCGGAAGTTCCGCCTCCAGAAGCCTCCGTAGCCACCGGAAACCAATCTAGACCCGTTCCGGCGCCCTGCCGGAGGGGGCAATCCCTCTCCGGTGGCCATCTTCATCATCCCGGCGCTCTCCATGACGAGGAGGGAGTAGTTCTCCCTCAGGGCTGAGGGTATGTACCAGTAGCTATGTGTTTGATCTCTCTCTCTCTCTCTCTCTCTCTCGCGTTCTTGATTTGGCATGATCTTGATGTATCGCGAGCTTTGCTATTATAGTTGGATCTTATGTTTCTCCTCCCCCTCTTCTCTCTTGTAATGAATTGAGTTTCCCCTTTGAAGTAATATTACCGGATTGAGTCTTTAAAGACTTGAGAACACTTGATGTATGTCTTGCCGTGAATATCTGTGGTGACAATGGGATATCACGTGCCACTTGATGTATGTTTTGGTGACCAACTTGCGGGTTCCGCCCATGAACCTATGCATAGGGGTTGACACACGTTTTCGTCGTGATTCTCTGGTAGAACTTTGGGGCACTCTTTGAGGTCCTTTGTGTTGGTTGAATAGATGAATCTGAGATTGTGTGACACATATCGTATAATCATACCCACGGATACTTGAGGTGACAATGGAGTATCTAGGTGACATTAGGGTTTTGGTTGATTTGTGTCTTAAGGTGTTATTCTAGTACGAACTCTAGGGCTGTTTGTGACACTTATAGGAATAGCCCAAAGGATTGATTGGAAAGAATAACTTTGAGGTGGTTTCGTACCCTACCATAATCTCTTCGTTCATTCTCCGCTATTAGTGGGTTTGGAGTGACTCTTTGTTGCATGTTGAGGGATAGTTATGTGATCCAATTGTGTTATCATTGTTGAGGGAACTTACACTAGTGAAAGTATGAACCCTAGGCCTTGTTTACCATCATTGCAATACCGTTTACGCTCACTTTCATCACTTGCTACCTTGCTGTTTTTATTATTTCAGATTACAAATACTCATATCTACTATCCATATACCACTTGTATCACCATCTCTTCGCTGAACTAGTGCACCTATACAATTTACCATTGTATTGGGTGTTGGGGACACAAGAGACTCTTTGTTATTTGGTTGCAGGGTTGCTTGAGAGAGACCATCTTCATCCTACGCCTCCTACGGATTGATAAACCTTAGGTCATCCACTTGAGGGAAATATGCTACTGTTCTACAAACCTCTGCACTTGGAGGCCCAACAACGTCTACAAGAAGAAGGTTGTGTAGTAGACATCAGTAGCAATGATGCGGATTGGATCCATGATCTGAGGTTTATCCTCATTGCTGCACAGAAGAATTATGTCCTTGATGCACCTCTAGGTGACAAACCTATTACAAGAGCAGATGCAGATGTTATGAATGTTTGGCTAGCTCAATATAATGACTACTTGATAGTTTAGTGCACCATGCTTAAACGGCTTAGAATCAGGACTTCAAAGACATTTTGAACTTTATGGACCATATGAGATGTTCCGGGAGTTGAAGTTAATATTTCAAGCAAATACCCGAGTTGAGAGATATGAAGTCTCCAACAAATTCTATAGCTAAAAGATGGAGGAGAATAGCTCAAGCAGTGAGCATGTGCTCAGATTGTCTGGGTACTACAATCGCTTGAATCAAGTGGGAGTTAATCTTCCAGATAAAATAGTGATTGGCAGAATTCTCTAGTCACCATCACCAAGTTAGTAGAACTTCATGATGAACTATAATATGCAAGGGATAACGGAAATAATTCCCAAGCTCTTCGTGATGCCGAAATCAACGAAGGTAGAAATCAAGAAAAGCATCAAGTGTTGATGGTAAACAAAACCAGTGGTTTCAAGTAAAGGGAGAAAGGGAAGAAAGGGGAACTTCAAGAAGAACGGCAAGCAAGTTGCTGCTCAAGTGAAAAAACCCAAGTCTGGACCTAAGCTTGAAACTGAGTGCTTCTACTGCAAAGGGACTGGTCACTGGAAGCGGAACTACCCCAAGTAATTGGCGGATAAGAAGTGGCAAAGTGAACATAGGTATATTTGATATACATGTCATTGATGTGTACTTTACTAGTGTTTATAGCAACCCCTTAGTATTTGATACTAGTTCAGTTGCTAAGAATAGTAACTCGAAACGGGAGTTGCAAAATGAACAGAGACTAGTTAAGGGTAAAGTGACGATGTGCATTGGAAATGGTTCCAAGATTGATAGGATCATCATCGCACACTCCCTATACTTTCGGGATTAGTGTTAAACCTAAAATAAATGTTATTTAGTGTTTGTGTTGAGCATGAATATGATTGGATCATGTTTATTACAATACGGTTATTCATGTAAGTTAGAGAATAACTGTTGTTCTGTTTACATGAATAAAACCTTCTATGGTCATACACCCAATAAAAATAGTTTTTTGGATCTCGATCATAGTGATACACATATTCATAATATTGAAGCCAAAAGATGCAAAGTTAATAATGATAGTGCAACTTATTTGTGGCACTGCCGTTTAGGTCATATTGGTATAAAGCACATGAAGAAACTCCATGCTGATGGGATATTGGAATCACTTGATGCTTGTGAACCATGCCTTATGAGCAAGATGACTAAAACTCCGTTCTCCGGAACAATGGAGCGAGCAACTGACTTATTGGAAATAATACATACTGATGCAGTCCGATGAGTGTTGAGGCCCACAGCGGGTATCATTATTTTCTGACCTTCACAGATGATTTGAGCAGATATGGGTATATCTACTTGATGAAACATACGTCTGAAACATTTGAAAAGTTCAAAGAACTTCAGAGTGAAGTGGAAAATCATCGTGACAAGAAAATAAAGTTTCTACGATCTGATCGCAGAGACAAATATTTGAGTTACGAGTTTGGTCTTCAATTAAAACAATGTGGAATAGTTTCACAAAATCGTACCACCTGGAACACCACAGCATAATGGTGTGTCCGAACGTCATAACCGTACTATTATTGGATGTAGTGCAATCTATGATGTTTCTTACCGATTAACCACTATAGTTTTTGGGTTATGCATTAGAGACAGCTGCATTCACGTTAAAAAGGGCACCATCTAAATCCGTTGAGATGACTCCGTATGAACTGTGGTTTGGCAAGAAACCAAAGTTGTTGTTTCTTAAAGTTTGGGGTTGCGATGCTTATAAGAAAAGGTTTCATCCTGATAAGTTCAAACCCAAATCGGAGAAATGTGTCTTCATAGGATACCCAAAGGAGACAGTTGGGTACACCTTATATCATAGATCCGAAGGCAAGACATTCGTTGCTGAGAATGGATCCTTTCTAGAGAAGGAGTTTCTCTCGAAAGAAGTGAGCGGGAGGAAAGTAGAACTTGATGAGGTAACTGTACCTGCTCCCTTATTGGAAAGTAGATCACCACATAAATCTGTTTCTGTGACTCCTACACCAATTAGTGAGGAAGCTAATGATGATGATCATGTAACTTCAGATCAAGTTACTACCGAACCTCGTAGGTCAACCAGAGTGAGATCCACACCAGAGTGGTACGGCAATCCTGTTCTAGAGGTCATGTTAATTGACCATGACGAACCTATGAACTATGAGGAAGCGATGATGAGCCCAGATTCCGCGAAATGGCTTGAGGCCATGAAATCTGAGATTGGATCCATGTATGAGAACAAAGTATGGACTTTGATTGACTTTCCCAATGATCGGTGAGTCATTAAGAATAAATGGATCTTCAAGAGGAAGACGGACGCCGATAGTAGTGTTACTATCTACAAAGCTCGAATTGTCGCACAGTGTTTTCAACAAGTTCAAGGTGTTGACTACGATGAGATTTTCTCACTCGTATCGATGCTTAAAAGTCTATCTGAATCATGTTAGCAGTTGCCGTATTTTATGAAATCTGGCAAATGGATGTCAAAACTGTATTCCTTAATGGATTTATTAAAGAAGAGTTGTATATGATGCAACCAGAAGGTTTTGTCAATCCTAAAGGTGCTAACAAAATATGCAAGCTCCAGCGATCCATCAATGGACTGGTGCAAGCATCTCGGAGTTGTAATATACGCTTTGATAAGTTGATGAAAGCATATAGTTTTATACAGACTTGCGGTGAAGCCTATATTTACAAGAAAGTGAGTGGGAGCGCTACAACATTTCTGATAAGTATATGTGAATGACATATTGTTGATCGGAGATAATGTAGAATTATTCTGCAAAGCATAAAGGAGTGTTTGAAAGGAGTTTTTCAAAGAAAGACCACAGTGAAGCTGCTTACATATTGAGCATCAAGATCTATAGAGATAGATCAAGACGCTTGATAAGTTTTTCAATGAGTACATACCTTAACAAGATTTTGAAGTAGTTCAAAATGGAACAGTCAAAGAAAGAGTTCTTGCCTGTGTTACAAGGTGTGTAACTGAGTAAGACTCAAAGCCCGACCACGGCAGAAAATAGAAAGAGAATGAAAGTCATTCCCTATGCCTTGGCCATAGGTTCTATAAAATATGCCATGCTGTGTACCAGATCTATTGTATACCCTACACTATTTTTGGCAAGGGAGTACAATAGTAATCTAGGAGTAGATCACTAGACAACGGTCAAAATTATCCTTAGTGGAATAAGGATATGTTTCTAGATTATGGAGGTGACAAAAAGGTTCGTCGTAAAGGGTTACATCGATGCAAATTTTGACACTGATCCAGATGACTCTAAATCTCAATCTGGATACATATTGAAAGTGGGAGCAATTAGCTAAAGTAGCTCCATGCAGAGCATTGTTGACATAGAAATTTGCAAAACTAGATGATATCCCGCGCGTTGCTGCGGGAATCGCTAAAAAAATTGATGTTTAAAAACACAAGAGTTTTTATGAGAACTTAGTATAAGTTGATGACAAAGAATTTTGTTTGGAACAAATTTTCTTTGGAGTAAGCATCTAGAGAAAACTTGATGAAAGACCAAGAATATGTGTATATGATTTTTTTATATTAATATATTTCCTAGACTATATATCATCGAGATGATGAGACAAAAACTCTGTTAAACAGAGACATCTCAATGCTTGGCTAAACCTAAAACAACGATAACACAGCTATAGTTGTGCATTTATGGAAAACATAGCTTGCAAAGAAAAAATAAAACATAAATTCTCTCATAGTCTCATTTTTTAGAAAAAAGAAGATCATTTATAAATCACGAAGCTCACTATTGATTATGTCATGCTTCTCACCTGATCAACCCCGTGCAGCGTACTGATGCCATTCACAACAGTATGCCCATGTAGATCTGATTATTTTTCTTTGTCTTATATGATGCAACACCATGCATGATTTGCAATAGATGAACCTGAGTTCCATCCTAGGAAAGCCTGATTAGCGCTGGATTTGTAAAATAAGAAACCAAAAAACTGATGAGCTACTTTTGTGTTTGCAATGGAATCAACTAATGATTAAAACATCACCACGGAACACTAAACATGCTTAAGGAGATAAATGCATCTAGCGCAATCCAGGTCCATGTCAAAACTGATCATTATGATGGCAGCCCACGGCTCCGCTTTGATGGTCGTCGTCTCGGTATGGCGTTCCTCTTTGATCTGGTGCCTCTTAATCTGCTTGTTCAACCTTGTAGTAGCATCTAGAGACGGGTAAAAAGAACCAACCAAAAATTTAATTGTTCACAAATCGTTCAAGAAATCAAAATTACACCTCATCGTCTCTATGGTCCGATCAGATAAACTCATTCATCAGCTAACCAAATCAACCAGTCTACAATTAATCTAAATTATGATTTCTTGACTTGGATTGTAAAAAATTAGGCAAAGAACTTGATTGATTTTCTTGGCATACCTTCGCTGGTCTAGCCAGACAGTTCAGTCTACAATCGATGTTGCCGGCGCCGCCGCTGCTTTTCACGCCAGCAAGAGCATGCCCGGTAATTAGTAGGTAGAAGATTCGATCGTGGTATGGAGATGAGAGCAGGGGGCATGAGGAAGTCGAGCTGGGCTTTAATTTAGTAGATGGGCATATGAACAATGAATGACGTGATAATGGATGGAATATGGAGGGGCCTCATTTTGTCTCCCCGTACGGTGGGTGGCTGCCACATTTAGCTAGATATAAGAGTGGATGGAATATGAAGAGGTCTGCATGCACAGAGCCGGATTTGGTAGAATATAAAAAGAGATGACATGGCTTAAGGCGAACGAACATAATCTTTTTGATGTGGCGGTTTTGCTGAGGTGTGGATGGATGCATGTTAGCTGCTGATGTGGATAGCTTGCATGTTGTGATAAATCAAGTAGTGGAGGTGAACTTCTTAAGTATATAGGATACTTACGGATCTGAATGTGGCAGACCCGTTGACTAAACTTATCTCACAAGCAAAACATGATCACACCTTAGTACTCTTTGGGTGATAATCACATAGCAATGTGAACTAGATTATTGACTCTAGTAAACCCTTTGGGTGTTGGTCACATGTCGATGTGAACTATGGGTGTTAATCACATGGTGATGTGAACTATTGGTATTAAATCACATGGCGACATGAACTAGATTATTGACTCTAGTGCAAGTGGGAGATTGAAGGAAATATGCCCTAGAGGCAATAATAAAGTTATTATTTATTTCCTTATATCATGATAAATGTTTATTATTCATGCTAGAATTGTATTAACCGGAAACTTAATACATGTGTGAATACATAGACAAACAGAGTGTCACTAGTATGCCTCTACTTGACTAGCTCGTTGATCAAAGATGGTTATGTTTCCTAACCATAGACATGAGTTGTCATTTGATTAACGGGATCACATCATTAGGAGAATGATGTGATTGACTTGACCCATTCCGTTAGCTTAGCACTTGATCGTTTAGTTTGTTGCTATTGCTTTCTTCATGACTTATACATGTTCCTATGACTATGAGATTATGCAACTCCCGTTTACCGGAGGAACACTTTGTGTGCTACCAAACGTCACAACGTAACTGGGTGATTATAAAGGTGCTCTACAGGTGTCTCCAAAGGTACTTGTTGGGTTGGCGAATTTCGAGATTAGGATTTGTCACTCTGATTGTCGGAGAGGTATCTCTGGGGCCCACTCGGTAATGCACATCACTATAAGCCTTGCAAGCAATGCAACTAATGAGTTAGTTGCGGGATGATGTATTACGGAACGAGTAAAGAGACTTGCCGGTAATGAGATTGAACTAGGTATTGAGATACCGACGATCGAATCTCGGGCAAGTAACATACCGATGACAAAGGGAACAACGTATGTTGTTATGCGGTCTGACCGATAAAGATCTTCGTAGAATATGTGGGAGCCAATATGAGCATCCAGGTTCCGCTATTGGTTACTGACCGGAGACGTGTCTCGGTCATGTCTACATAGTTCTCGAACCCGTAGGGTCCGCACGCTTAAAGTTTCGATGACGGTTATATTATGAGTTTTGATGTACCGAAGGTTGTTCGGAGTTCCGGATGTGATCACGGACATGACGAGGAGTCTTGAAATGGTCGAGACATGAAGATTGATATATTGGAAGCCTATATTTGGATATCAGAAGTGTTCCGGGTGAAATCGGGATTTTACCGGAGTATCGAGGGGTTATCGGAACCCCCCGGGGGATTAATGGGCCATAGTGGGCCTTAGTGGAGAAGAGGATAGGCGGCCAGGGCAGGGCCGCGCGCCCCTCCCCCCTTAGTACGAATAGGACAAGGAGAGGGGGGCGGCGCCCCCTGTCCTTCCTTTCTCCCTCCTCTTTCGCCCCTTCTCCTAATCCAACAAGGAAGGGAGGGAGTCCTACTCCCGGTGGGAGTAGGACTCCTCCTGGCGCGCCTCCTCCTGGCTGGCCGCACCTTCCCCCCTTGCTCCTTTATATACGGGGGGCAGGGGCACCCCATAGACACAACAATTGATTTGATCTTTTAGCCGTGTGTGGTGCCCCCCTCCACCATAGTCCACCTCGATAATACTGTAATGGTGCTTAGGCGAAGCCCTGCGTCGTTAGAACATCATCATCATCACCATGCCATCGTGCTGACAAAACTCTCCCTCAACACTCGGCTGGATCTGAGTTCGAGGGACGTCATCGGACTGAACGTGTGCTGAACTCGGAGGTGCCGTGTGTTCGGTACTTGATCGGTCGGATCATGAAGACGTACGACTACATCAACCGCGTTGTGCTAACGCTTCTGCTTTCGGTCTACGAGGGTACATGGACAACACTCTCCCCTCTCTTTGATATGCATCACCATGATCTTGCGTGTGCGTAGGAAAATTTTGAAATTACTACGTTCCCCAACAGAATTGGCAAACTTTTTTTGTTTTGAGAAAATTATGTTTTGAGGCTGGGCTAGTAGAGCAAAAGGTTTAATTCCCCAAAAAATGGTGAATTAACGAGAGGGGACAAGATGGGGAATTAAACTATGAGGATGGGTTAGAGATGCCCTTAGTTATTCTTAGTTAATAAAAATTCAATCTGCCTTCGTCCATATCTAAGTTTCATCCATAGAACATGGTAACCATGTCTACAAAAGAAATCATGTATTTCAACCAAACTCAACCGGCAATCCACCGTATCTAAGTTCTATATATGAAACTAAGATAATTGATCAGAATATAGCTACTGGACATAGATAAGTTGTCAAAAAACAACGTTTTATGACCAAAAAATGTTCCCGTCAAGAAATAAAGTTGTCAAAAACAACTACTGACATACACAGATCTAGGCGTGCGGCCTAGGCTTTTGTTTCCATATGCATTTGAGACAAGACCCTCTTCTAGCTAGATCCTTTGCTGGGCAGACCTCTACTTTCTGCTTTGAGTTCTCAGACTTATTTGATATCTGCGCGGATCCAATGATGTTGATTTCCTCACTCATCCATAATGGGAACTTTGATCTCTACTTATTATGGGGCGAACCAACCTGTGGTTGGATGGTTAGAGGGACTGTGATATCCCCAGTCCATCAGGGTTCAAGCTCTGATGCTCACATTTATTCCTAAATTTATTTCAGAATTTCCGACGATGTGCATTCAGTGGGATGAGACGCTCCCGTTGATGACGATGTGCGTATGATGACTTTGTAAATTTCAAGATGATATGCCAGCTCAATCTTTCGGAGGTGCTCATAGGGATAGGGTGTGCGTCAGTGCGTGTGTGCGTTCATAGGGGTGAATGTATGCGCGTGTATATGAAGGCTTGCGTTTGTATTGTGTTTAAAAAAATATGCATCAGAAAATTGCACCTCAACATGCAAACATGTATAAGAATTCCCATTCTATTTTGATATTTGTATTTAATAAATATTTTACAACTATATATATATGTGTGTGTGTGTGTGTGCGTGTGTGTGTGTTATAACTCTATAATAAGCAAACAAAATAAATATATGCAATTCATTTTTTATTATATTATGATCCAAATATTCATGTTCTTTACAACCAAATTTCACTAGAATATGTTGCAAAACAATCTGCAGCAATATGTGGGGTATCATCTAGTCAACTTAATTTTCAGAGCCCATTACCTAATGGAAACCCTACTACAAGTTGTATAGGGATATAAACTTACTAAACGGGACTGGCGGACACGGTTTATTATAGGGAAAGTTAGAACTATCGGGCTAGCTAAACTAACTAAATGGGACTGACGGGCGTTGTTTATTTGTCATTTACATCCCTAAGAGCAACTCCAATGCGTTGATCCAAACAAACGGTGATTTTTTTATTTTTTGTCCGTTTGGGTCATCCATCCTATTTATAATTTAGGTCGGCAGTGCGTCAGCGCGTCGACCCATATTTGCCGGCGTGGCCGGCTGACCGCCGTTTTTTCAACAAATATGCACACATTTTGCATAGTTTCAGAGGCAAACAAAAATAGCAATCACAACCAAATAAATTTAGCATAGTTTTACAAGCCGAATAAAAATTAAATTGTCTCAAATACATTTGAAAAAAATACATCTATTGGTTGCCAACATGAGCCCACATATGCTCAGCCAAATCATTTTGCAGCTGCATGTAAGCTTCCCAATCACACATTGATGAAATTCGATGA